>NC_079195.1:150098328-150398328 GCF_029499605.1 Hyla sarda | reverse complement strand
TCCTGGCTAATGTTTTGGTCACTTTTGAACGCTGGTGGTGCTTTCACTCTAGTGGTAGCATGAGACGGAGTCTAAAACCCACACAAGTGGCTCAGGTAGTGCAGCTCATCCAGGATGGCACATCAATGCGAGCTGTTTCAAGAAGGTTTGCTGTGTCTGTCAGCGTAGTGTCCAGAGCATGGGGGCGCTACCAGGCCAGTACATCAGAAGACATGGAGGAGGCCGTAGGAGGGCAACAACCCAGCAGAAGGACCGATACCTCTGCCTTTGTGCAAGGAGGACCAGCAGGAGCACTGCCAGAGCCCTGAAAATGACCTCCAGCAGGCCACAAATGTGCATGTGTCCACTCAAATGGTAAGAGACAGACTCCATAAGGGTGGTATGAGGGCCCGACATCCACAGGTGGGGGTTGTGCTTACAGCCCAACACCTTTGCAGAATGTTTGGCATTTGCCAGAGAACACCAAAATTGGCAAATTCGCCACTGGTGCCCTGTGCTCTTCACAGATGAAAGCAGGTTCACACTGAGCACATGTGACAGACGTGACAGAGTCTGGAAACGCTGTGGAGAACGTTCTGCTGTTTGCAACATCCTCCAGCATGACCGGTTTGGTGGTGGGTCAGTAAAGGTGTGGGGTGGTATTTCTTTGAGGGGCCGCACAGCCCTTCATGTGCTTGCCAGAGGTAGCCTGACTGCCATCAGGTACCTAGATGAGATCATCAGACCCATTGAAAGACCATATGCTGATGGGGTTGGCTCTGGGTTCCTCCTAATGCAAGACAATGCTGGACCTCATGTGGCTGGAGTGTGTCAGCAGTTCCTGCAGAAGGAAGGTTTTGATGCTATGGACTGGCCTGCCTGTTCCCCAGACCTGAATACGGTTGAGCACATCTGGGACATCATGTCTTGCTCCATCCACCAATGCCACGTTGCACCACAGACTGTCCAGGAGTTTAGAGATGCTTTCGTCCAAGTCTGGGAGGACATCCCTCAGGAGACCATCTGCCACCTCATCAGGAGCATGCCCAGGCATTGTAGGGAGGTCATACGGGCACGTGGAGGCAACACACACTACTGAGCCTCATTTTGACTTGTTTTAAGGACACTACATCAAAGTTGGATCAGCCTGTAGTGTGGTTTTCCACTTTGATTTTGAGTGTGACTCCATATCCAGACCTCCATGGGTTGATAAATTTGATTTCCATTTATAATTATTGTGTGATTTTGTTGTCAGCACATTCAACTATGTAAAGACGAAAGTTTTTCCTCGATTAGTTCATTCATTCAGATCTAGGATTTGTTATCTTAGTGTTCCCTTTACTTCATTTGAGCTGTGTATGATAGATGTATGCATGATGTGTGCATGTATGATGTGTATATGATAAAGGAATAGAAATAGAACATTAAAGGAAAACAGTCATTTTGTTCACCCACACTGAACCCAATAACCCTTGGTTATAGTACAGGTGAACAGACCGATGCGGGATCTCTGACTAAGATACCTATCTGCAACCTGATGTGGTTTCCCTCTGAAGGTCCACTTCTTTCTTAGGGCAATTTTTTGCATCAGGACCCTGTGTTTTCTAGCTACGCCCCCGCTTAATCCTTACATATGTGTGATATCTCAGTGTATTCTATAATGGCCGTATAACACACAGATAATGTAAGTGAACTCATGATAAACCAAACCCAGATTAGGCTTTTAGCAAGTTAGTTGCTCAGCTACAAAACTTTTTTTGTAGCTGGGACACAAGTACAAGGACATTGCATATACACAGGGGCAAAATCAGCTTGTGGGGGGAGGGGTCTAATGGGCCTATAGCCCCGAGTGTCCACCTAATAGCCCCGGGTCTGCTGGCTGGTCTGTATTTTTTTTTTATTGATTAACCCCTTGGCGACACATGATGGACCTGGTCCGTCATGTTGTCGCAAAGGGTGTATGGAGCTGCCTACAATTACTGTGGGGGTATCCTGCGGCCTACATCTACTGTGAGGGGACCCTGCTGCCTACACCTACAGTGGGGGGACCCTGTTGCCTACACCTACTGTGAGAGGACCCTGCTGCCTACACCTACACTGGGGGAACCCTGTTGCCTACACCTACTGGTGTGGGACTCTGCTTACTACACCTACTATGGGGGAACTCTGCTGCCTACACCTACTGTGGGGGGACCCTGCTGCCTACACTTATTATGGGGGAACTCTGCATCCTATACCTACTGTGGGGGAAATCTGCTGCCTACACCTAATAGGAAGGGGGGAATCTTCTGCCTACACCTAGTGTTGGGGAGGGGGAAAACTATGCTGCCCACACCTACTGGGGAGGGGGAAAAATTCTGCTGCCTACACCTACTGGGGGTGAGGGGGAAAAACTTTGCTGCCTACACCTACTGGGGGAGAGGGGTAACGCTTTGCTGCCTTCACCGGCTGGGGAGGGGGAAACATTCTTCTGCTTACACCTACTGTGGGGGATCCTGCTGCCTACACCTACTGTGGGGTGACCCTGCTGCCTACACCCATTGTGGGGGACCCTGCTGCTTACACCTACTGTGGAGGAATCCTGCTCCCTACACCTACTGTGGGGTGACCCTGCTGCCTACACCCACTATGGGGGACCCTGCTGCCTACACCTACTGTGGAGGAATCCTGCTCCCTACACCTACTGTGGGGGGACGCTGCTGCCTACACCTACTTTAGGGGGACCCTGCTGCCTACACCTACTGTGGGGGTCCCTGCGGCCTACACCTGCTTTGGGGGGACCCTGCTGCCTAACCTAATGTGGGGGAACTCTGCTGCCTACACCTACTGTGGGGAACTCTGCTGCCTACACCTGAGGAGGAACTCTGCCGCCTATGCCTACTGTGGGGGGAACTCTGCTGCCAACACCTGCTATTGGGGGCCCTGCTGCCTACACCTACTGTGGGGGGCCCTTCTGCCTATACCTACTGTGGGGGACCATGCTGCCTATACCTACTGTGGGAGAACTCTGCTGTCTGCACCCACTGTGCAGGAACTCTGCTGCATGCACCTACTGTGGGGGGACCCTACTGCCAACACCTACTGTGGGGGAGCTCTCCTGCCTACACCTACTGTGGGGGAACTTTGCAGCCTACACTTAGTGTGGGGGAAATCTGCTGCCTACAACTACTGTGGCAGAACTCTGCTGCCTACACCTACTGTGGGGGAAAAACTCTGCTGCCTACACCTACTGTGGGGGGATCCTGCAGCCTACACCTACTGTGGGGGATCCTGCTGCCTACACCTACTGTGGGGGGACCCTGCTGCCTACACCTACTGTGGGGGATCCTGCTGCCTACACCTACTGTGGGGGGATCCTGCAGCCTACATCTACTGTGGGGGATCCTGCTGCCTACACATACTGTGGGGGGACCCTGCTGCCTACACCTACTGTGGGGGACCCTGCAGCCTACACCTACTTTGGGGGACTGTTGCCACGAGGAACTTACCGGAGTGACGTCAGTCCAACCGGTGGAAGTAGAGTTGCAGGATTTTAGGAAATGGGTTCCTCTAAAAGAAGGCGCTGGTCCCCAAATATTGGAACAGGTGTTTATTTGCAACACATTTCGATTCCGGAAAGGGATCTTCGTCAGGCATACACGATATTAGGAAAATACATACATTTATAGATAAAAATCCATGACCACTTCCGGGGAAACTGGAAAACAACGTGTGCAAAAATGCTAAATTAGAAGGTGCAATAATTGCAATGCAGCCAGTATATAAAACAATTATTATACAAAGTTATATCAGGGGAAAACAGAATAAATACTACTTATAAAATGACATTTTAATATATAAAAAAAAATGGATTTAAATAGATACATGGTGTCAATGCACTAAAACCACCAGTAGATGGCAGTATTGTGTAAGAGCCTCACTGTATAGATGTTAGCAAGTGAACCCGCACTAGGGAGCATGCGCAAACAGAAAGCACAATGGCAGGATCATCGGCTGGAGATCCAGGACATACATGCACACGCTGCGAGTGAAGATCTATACGGTAAGTAACAAGAGATTGAAAATTAGCATATCAGTTAGATGGGTTTAAGTAGGTGGATAAAGTGGATAAAGTTTAGAATGAAAAAAGGGGTTTTACTAGAGGCAAAAGGAGAATCGTAATAATAAGACCAATATATGCCTAGGAACAGAGTAATGCATGGATAATTGATTTGGGGAGCAGAAGCAGAGGTAACATAATGTAAATTTCGGAGGATAAAAAATGTGTAGCTATAGAATTACTTCAGAAAGTTAATTTAGTCCATCGGGAACCAAGGTTCCCATTCTGTAAATCCAGTAGATTTTCTTAGCTTAAGTTGTTCAAACCTATTAGAAAAATCTTGGGGTATGGTTTCCAAAGGTGTGATTTTTAAAGGATTTTCAATGTCTGGATAAAATTGGGCACAGTGCTTGGAGACTTCACGTAATAAAAATGTATTCTGAATGTTGTATCGATGTTTGTTCAATCTATTATGCAACGGTTGTGTCGTTTTTCAAACATACCGCAGTGAGCAAATGCATTGTATTACATATTTCACATAGTCAGACTGGCATGTCAGTCGGGTTTTTAAGTTGAAAGTTTCATAGTTTTTTGGGGAAGTAATGCATGTCTGACCATGTGTAATTTCCTTACAACACATACAATTTCTTTATTTACATTTATAGCTCCCTGGCTTAAGATGGTTGTCCTGTTGGAGTATATGCCAATGCGATTTTAAAATATCTCTCATAGCCGTGGCATTACTATTAGAAGTGGTTACAAAGTTAGCAGCAAATTTGTTGTTTTCTTCTTTGGCCCCTTTATACTTTTTTTAAGGTATTAAACAACTTTTTTGATCCAGGCATTTCGCTCTTTCAAATGCATTATTAATAATTTGTGGTGGATATTTTTTTAATTTAAAACGATCTTTTAAAATCCGGGATTGTGCGAAAAAAATCACTGCCCCTAGAACAATTTTTCCTGATGCGCCAATATTGACTAAAAGTGATATTTTGGATCCATTTTTTATCATGTCCACCAGGAAATTCCAAATAGCTATTTGCATCAACTGATTTAAAATGGGTATATGTAAAAACACTGTGCTCATCATGAGAAATGTATAAATCTAAAAATGTAACAGTGTCAGAATTGGATTCCAGAGTGAATGAAATGCCCAAGCCATTATTATTTAGTGTCTCTAAAAGCAGAATCTCAGATCCACTGGGACCTTCCTTGGATAAAAAAAAAAGATCATCAATAAAACAGCGATATAAAATAATATGGGGGGATAAAATGGGATTATCCCAAATAAAATATTTTTTTAAATGAACCCATAAATAAATTTACGAAAGGAGGTGCCACTTTTGCACCCATCACTGTGCCAGTTTCTTGATAGTATATGTTTTTGTTGTAGATAAAAAAAAATTATTCTCTAAAATAAATTTAAGATACTTGGTGAGGAATTCTCTGTGCGGGGCGGATAGGGTAGAATCTTGATCCAGAAATTCTTGGATGAACTTAATGCCTTTATCATGGTTTATATTGCTATAAAGTGCTGCTAATTCGCAAGTAATTAATTAATATAAGGGCTTTTTGCCATTTTTTATTTTGATGTAATTGCATTCTTCTTTAGTAAGAATGTTCTGAAAACTTCGTCGTTCTGTAAGCTTCGTCGATCAGATTGTGCAGATCTGTTTCCAATTTAATAAAGGGGTCATTTTGGACAATACTGTAATATTTTTTATTTGACAGGATATTGTCAGCTTCCTGTGCATATTAGTCAAGGTCCATGATGAAAAGACCATCTCCTTTCTCCGCAGGACGTAACACAATTTCTTTATTATTTTGTAGGTCCTTCAATGCTTTTCGTTCAAAGTTTGTAATATTCAATTTTTTTCCTGGATTTAAAAGCATCTTCTTTTTAAAATTGGCTAAAACAAGAACAGAGAACCTTGTTTGTAAAAGGGATAAAAAGGGGAAGTGGATTTTACAGGTTGATGTCTTGTAGTTGCCCCGGCTAGAGTGTCAGGGGTCCTCCCTGGGGTATTATCAATATGGGATTTGGAATGAATACCCCGATTAATATTTTCATGATGAGCATTATCTTGTAGAGCAAAAAATCTTTGTAAGATTAATTTTCGTATAAATGTATTAAAATCCAAAAATAACTGGAAATGGTTAACTGTGGTAGTAGGACAAAAGGATAGACCCCTCTGTAGGAGAGCTGTCTCGTGATCATTCAGCGCATATCTGGAGATGTTATAAATGTAGACAGAATTGGAAGTACTACGTGTCTTATTTTTTTTAACTCTACATTCTATGTTTTTATTTAATGTAATCCTACTTTTCCTTTTTTGGCCCCCTCTGTTACCACGGAATCTTCTTTTTTTCTTTTTTGACTCTTAGTGCTGAAGAAATGGGTGATCCTTTGATTCATTTTTGGACGAGCCCCTAAAAAAAGGGGGTCAGGTGTAGATGGATTCAGATCCGATGCTTGATTGATTTTATTAATAAATGGCACAGTAAAGGTATTGTTATCAGTATTGTCAATAACAATAACAGTGCTGTTGCTACTGGTATCCAATTCAGTTTCTGAAATGGGTGAAGTATCTAAGGGCACAGATGTAAAAGCTCTGATTGGCGTGGGACATATAGAGATGTCTAGTAGAGATCCCTGGTAGGGGAAATATTATATGCATGTTTGGATAGTGGGGGAGAAGGAGAAATGGAGCAGGAACATCTGAAATAGTGGTGCAGTGATTCATAATGGTTTTGTTGGCTTGTAGAAACAAACTCCTCGGTGTACGAGGAGGTTCAGAAGTATGTATGAAATATGAGGTTCTCGCTCCGAGATTGACAGACTGGGAGACTCCATGTGCAGTGAGCCGCAAATAGCAGGTGTGAGAGTGGTGGGGCTAGTGGAGACTGTGGACCTAATCTGTGTTTTGTAAACAAATAGAAAAAAAGAGAGAAGGCCCAAAGAGGCGCCTAGTGCATTACCCTAAAAATTTATACAGAGGCCCACGTAGAGTGGGGATACGTAAGGGGTCTAATGAATGGCCGCTCACCTGGAGCGTATAATAATACGCATATAACCTCAGTCTGAGGTAATGAAGGATTCCGTGCAAGCCTACAGGTCTTCAGGATGGATCCAATGAGGAGATCCTGTGGGTGAGCTAAATATTGGAAAAATCGACCTGGCATCAGGCGCTCGGGGATCCAGAGAGATCTCACAAACAGTTCATGGAGGTGGATAGGAATTCAAGCTTTATTAGTATACAACAACGCGTTTCGGGGTTAGCATACCCCTTCTTCAGATTGACAGATTTGTACAGTACAGTGCAACAGAGAGCTTTTTATACACACATTGATTGAGAAACAAAATGGTGGCAAGGTCACAGGTTCAGGATGGGAGGTACAACAGTAGCAATAGAAGTGCAAAAAAACTGGGAACTTTATCTTTAGATTGACTCTTGTACTTTATACCTATATATAGGGATAACAGTAACTTCAAATAAAGAAAAGGAAATGTGCTTTATTAGAAAATGTAAAGCAAAGGTGTAATACTTGATCCGGTTCATGTGTTAGATAGAGGCTTGATGCGCACTCGTTGTGAACATTGCCGTGCGCTCCACGGCATGTAAACAACGGCCGCATGTCACCGCTCTGTTTATAAACAGAGCGGAGATGCGGCGTGTAGGTTGCTACGGACGCGTCGCTGGGGAGCGTGTCCTGGAGAGATGATATGTTACAGAGCAGGCGCATGGTTTAGCGCTGCTCTGTGTATATCGGGTAAAGGGAACTATATGTGTGGAGCAAGGTTTTAACGGCACAGTTTTGCTTAGTATATAGGGAGATGAGTGCATTACATGAAAATTTAATACATTTTTAACAAGATATATTATTATAGAATAAGTTTGTATCAACAAGAATCAATAGGGTGCGTATATAAATTAAAATGGGATGAATCAGTTAATAGGATAACAAGGGCTGGAAATATACATGCGAATAAATAAATAAATAAATATTTAGTATGTAAAAATAAATATGTATAAAAATGTATATATAAAAATGTATAAAAAGTGACGAATAAGGAATAAATAAATGGTATAGGAGGCTTCATGTGGAAATGTATGAAAAAATGATAATATGATAATATGAGAAAATATAAGAAAATATAAAATTCTATAACAATCTATAAAAACCACACATTAGTCCAAAAAATATATACATATATATATATATATATATATAATATATATACATATATATATACATCACATAGGGTACGGAAAAACAGAGGGGGCCTTTATATATAAAGGCCCCCTCTGTTTTTCCGTACCCTATGTGATGTATATATATATGTATATATATTATATATATATATATATGTATATATTTTTTGGACTAATGTGTGGTTTTTATAGATTGTTATAGAATTTTATATTTTCTTATATTTTCTCATATTATCATATTATCATTTTTTCATACATTTCCACATGAAGCCTCCTATACCATTTATTTATTCCTTATTCATCACTTTTTATACATTTTTATATATACATTTTTATACATATTTATTTTTACATACTGAATATTTATTTATTTATTTATTCGCATGTATATTTCCAGCCCTTGTTATCCTATTAACTGCTTCATCCCATTTTAATTTATATACGCACCCTATTGATTCTTGTTGATACAAACTTATTCTATAATAATATATCTTGTTAAAAATGTATTAAATTTTCATGTAATGCACTCATCTCCCTATATACTAAGCAAAACTGTGCCGTTAAAACCTTGCTCCACACATATAGTTCCCTTTACCCGATATACACAGAGCAGCGCTAAACCATGCGCCTGCTCTGTAACATATCATCTCTCCAGGACACGCTCCCCAGCGACGCGTCCGTAGCAACCTACACGCTGCATCTCCGCTCTGTTTATAAACAGAGCGGTGACATGCGGCCGTTGTTTACATGCCGTGGAGCGCACGGCAATGTTCACAACGAGTGCGCATCAAGCCTCTATCTAACACATGAACCGGATCAAGTATTACACCTTTGCTTTACATTTTCTAATAAAGCACATTTCCTTTTCTTTATTTGAAGTTACTGTTATCCCTATATATAGGTATAAAGTACAAGAGTCAATCTAAAGATAAAGTTCCCAGTTTTTTTGCACTTCTATTGCTACTGTTGTACCTCCCATCCTGAACCTGTGACCTTGCCACCATTTTGTTTCTCAATCAATGTGTGTATAAAAAGCTCTCTGTTGCACTGTACTGTACAAATCTGTCAATCTGAAGAAGGGGTATGCTAACCCCGAAACGCGTTGTTGTATACTAATAAAGCTTGAATTCCTATCCACCTCCATGAACTGGTTGTGAGATCTCTCTGGATCCCCGAGCGCCTGATGCCAGGTCGATTTTTCCAATATTTAATCTGTGTTTTGTGAGTATTGGCTATGCCAGAGGTGACTGGAGTGTGTACCAGTGGGGTTTGGATGGACTATGGTTTACTATTACCATGATTATATTTACGTGAAAATTTGTATTTGCTGTTGGCGGAGTTACGTGAATTCCTGATGTTGTTGCTAGGGGCAACCATATTGGTGTGAGATGACTGGAAGCTGGAAATGTCCCGAGATTCTGGTAAATGAGGTTTAGGGTTATTATTATTATTAATGGTGTTGTTATTTTTATATATATATGTTTTTTTTTTGCCATTACCATGGGTCACCAGTGTTGTAATCTGCACATTCTCTATTATATTTATTTGCTTTTTTTCTATAAGGTCAGTTTCTAGTTTATTTAAACGAGTAGATATATTATGATTAATTTTGTTAAAATTACAGAAAGGAGAAAAACACTTCAAATCACTGTACAAACCAATAATTTCTGCATTCAGTTCAATACAACGCAAAATCCTTTTATCACAAATATTCCTCAATAATCTAAAAGTAAAATCATCTAATAAAAGATGCCAATTAGTAGTATATTCGGTATCTTCACTAAAAGAAGGATTAAAAGTCAATCCCAGCCCACGTGGAGTGATTTTTTCTTTCAAATAAAGTTCCCAAAAATTCACATAAATTTGTTGTTGCTTCTCCTCTTTCAATTTATTTTCTAATGTGTGAAAGAGAGCCAACATAACCTGAATGTTAGAGGTATCTGGGGTACCTGTAGGAACATCTGCCTCCCGTGAAATCTGGAAGTGACAAGCCTGGATGGACATTAATTACCTGTTTTACAATCTTTTTATTGGGTTTTTAAAACATAAACATAACAGACATTTATAACATAGCGTTAAACAGTCATGACATCTCGACATTAATTACCTGGATGGATATTAATTACCTGCGAAGTAACAGCACTTCATAGCAATATAAACCATGATAAAGGCATTAAGTGTGTCCAAGAATTTCTGGATCAAAATTCTACCCTATCCGCCCCGCACAGAGAATTCCTCACCAAGTGTCTTAAATTTATTTTATTAGAGAATATTTTTTTTTATCTACAACAATTAAAATACCATCAAGAAACTGGCACAGCGATGGGTGTGAAAGTGGCACCTTCTTTCACAAATTTATTTATGGTTTCATTTGAAAAATATTTTATTTGGGATAATCCCATTTTATCCCCCCATATTATTTTATACCGCCGTTTTATTGATGACCTGTTTTTTTTATTTATTTTTATTTATTTTTATCTGGGAAGGTCCCAGTTGATCTGAGATTCTGCTTTTAGAGACACTAAATAATAATGACGGGGGCATTTCATTCACTATGGAATCCAATTCCGCCCGTCTTACTACGTGATATAAGTATTACAATGCATATGCTCACTGCAGTATGTTGGAAAAACTACACAACCGTTGCATAATAGATTGAACATTTATACAACATTCGGAATACATTTTTATTACATGGAGTCTCCAAGCATTGTGCCCACTTTCATCCAGACATTGAAAATCCTATAAAAATCACTCCTTTAGAAACCATACCCCAAAATTTTTCTAATAGGTTTGAACAGCTTAGGCGCAAGGAAATCTACTGGATTTACAGAATGGGAACCTCGGTTCCCGATGGACTAAATTAACTTTCTGAAGTAATTCTATAGCTACACATTTTTTACCCTCGGAAATTTACATTATGTTACCTCTGCTTCCGCTCCCCAAATCAATTATCAATGCATTACTTTGTTCCTAGGCCTATATTGGTCTTAATCTTACGATTCTCCTTTTGCCGCTAGTAAAACCCCTTTTTTTCTTTCTATACTTTATCCACTTTATCCACCTCCTTGACCCCATCTTACTGATACACTAATTTTCAATCTCTTGTTACTTACCATATAGATCTTCACTTGCAGCGAGTGTATATATGTCCTAGATCTCCGGCCGATGATCCTGCCATTGTGCTTTCTGTTTGCGCATGCTCCCTAGTGCGGGTTCACTCGCTAACTAATATCTATACAGTGAGGCTCATACACAATACTGCCATTGTGGTTTTAGTGCATTGACACCATCTATCTATTTAAATCCATTTTTTTTTATATATATATTGAAATGTTATTTTATAAGTAGTATTTATTCTGTTTTCACCTGATATAACTTTGTATAATAATTGTTTTATACACTGGCTGCATGACAATGATTGCACCTTTTAATTTAGCATTTTTGCACACGTTGTTTTGCGGTTTCCTGGAAGTGGTCATGGGTTTTTATCTATAAATGTATGTCTTTTCCTAATATTGTGTATGACTGATGAAGATCCCTGTCCGGGATCGAAACACGTTCTAGTATTTGGGGACCAGCCCCTTCTTTTAGAGGAACCCATTTCCTAAAATCCTGCAACTCTATACCTGTGAGGGACTATCTACTATGTTGCTGCCTAGCTAATAAGGGGACAAACTACGAAACTAATAGGAGGGCTACCTACATAGGGTGTTTTCATACAGGGGGCAGCTATCTTGGATATTTACCTATTGGGGGCATGACAACCTCCTTGGGGGACATTTTAACTACCTGGGGGCATGATCTACTAGGGGCCACTACCTCCTGGGGACATTACCTACCTGTAACTTCCATAAGCAACACTTTATTTTCTGCCCGCTAACACAAAATATTTTGATAGCACCCCTCCCGAGACTAGACTCTGAATCCACCACTGGGTGGAGGGGGTGCCAGCTACCTACTTGACTAACTACATGGCTACCTAATGTTATACTACTTACCTACATACCTGGCTATCTAATTACCTACATACCTGGCTGTCTAACTAGTTACCTACATATCTTGCTACCTACCTACATACTTGTCTACCTATCTATGTACATACTTGGCCTTCAGAAATGGCTGCCTTTCTATCTAGCTACAAGTGTAGAGAAGGAAAGAAACACCGTGTTCAGGCACTGTTTCATTCACCAAAAACCCAAGGAATGCAGGATTCAGGTTCAAACATGCAGATTTTAGTGTAGAGACAATACAAAATAAAAAATATGGACAATTACAAGTTTTGGGGTCATCTACCCCTTCCTCAGGTTGTCTTACTACCTAGCTAGCAACCTACCTACCTGGCTAGTCACCTACCTATATATCTGGCTTCCTGATCTACCTACCTAGCTACTAAGTTACCTGGCTACCTACCAACCTGCTCTTTTACTGTCCAGGACACCAAGGGGACACCAAGGAGGGCATTATTACAGTCTGTGGGCCTATAGATGGGAAGATTGTGTAGAGAAGGGGACAGGACTGAAAAACATGTTTTTCTTGCAATAGAAAAAAATAGAATAAAAGCAGTCCTCAAAGGCTCACTCAAACTACAGGTTGAGTGTGTGGTGAATATTTGGTACAGATAATTCAATGGAGCCAGCTAAATATATATAAAAAAATGAATAACCAAAATATAATCACAATATAAAATCTAGAGATAGTGGATTCTCAATGTCTATTAAAAGGGTGTCTGCAGGGCCCTTCCGGTCATGTATGACAAAATAACACTGAGCGTATCTTTCTATCATCGCGGCTTAATAAAGGAAGATTGCATGTTTAACAATGCACACATATAACATAAGGTTCAACAATGTAATGTCCGTTCCACCTAAAAAGCGAGAAATGTCTCTAACGTCCTTAACACTGAATGTACATCTTAATAAAGGAAACTTACATATTTCACAATGTGCACATATAGCATAGGATTCAACAGTATGTTCCAACTGCAAAGAGAGAAGTGTCTCTAACGTCCGGTTATCCTCTTAGAGGAATGGACCAAGTCACGTGTTGTTAGGTTTTACAATACAAGTTCACAATAAGGAGATAAAGATGGTTTACCAATATGAGGTGGGATGACCTGCGGGAGAAAGATGTGATTCAACATTATTTTCCTTATGAGACATATCAGCTTGCTATTTTCTTGTGACTAAGATGAAGACCTTGGGATGAGGCCAGAAGACGCGAGATAAAGAAGAGGAAGACAAAACATTTGAAGAAATAAAGACTGTGTAGAAGGACAGATATATCCGGAATTTTCTGGTAGGATAGGGGGAAAGGCAACATAAGTGAACGATGGCCAAGAAAGAAATTAATGCTTAATATGCTAATATATACAGACACAATACTCAAATAAAGAATAAAAAAAAATTGTCACCCTTTTTGTCAAATGTAAAAACCAATGTACTTCAGTGTAATAAAGAGCCAGTATGCTGAGAAGGAATTTTATACCAACATTTTGTCTGGTGTTCATTTCTTGTGTCGATACTCAGCAGTATATGGCGGCAGTCACTCACATTTTTAAGGCCTAACCAGCAGTCAACCTTATCATTTGGTATCAGAAGTGGGATCTGATCCCTGGACCAAACCCGAGGGAAGAGCCAAATCTGGGGGACTAACACCCCCGGCCGCCCGGGGCAACCCAGAACTGTCCAAACTAGGAGCCTAATCTCCACAAGAACACGGCAAGTCTGCTGATTTCTTTATGAAACGGCAGTTTTGTGGGAGCATGGGAGATGGCTTTTGTTGACCCTCTAGGACTAGCCCTTTAGTGACTGGGAATCTCCCCCCTGTGTGGTCTCAATTTCACAGAGGATTTTTAGTCGCAGGTGACTGACTGCTGCTTAAATGGGCACTGTCAGATACAACAACTTTTGATATGTTGTAAAGTATGCAAAACAATAGGTTTTGCAATTGCTTTCATTAGAAATTTTCAGTATTTCATACTGAAAAAGCCAGTCAAACAACTGCTTCCCTGCCTGCTTGGACACATACTAGTCCTGCTGTGTCGATGAATCATAACCTATGTCATCCTCCCAGTGTCAGCTTGTGTCCCGCTTCTGTCAGTGAGGACAAGCTGGGAGTTGTAGTTGTGCTAATGCTAAGGGAAATGTGAGCAGACAGCATACTGAGGGAGGGGGCAGAGACCTGCACAGTGAGACCACGCCCCCCCCCCCCCCCCTTTGAGAGGAATTCAGACTAGTGAGCTAAATTAAAAGTGTAATAAAAAAAATAAAGGTGCTAGACATGTACAGACGTACATGGTCAGAATTAGGTAATGAGTGATATATAAAAAAAAATGTTAGATCTGACAGGTATGCTTTAAATCTAAGTCCACAGTTTAGCAAATGGGGAGTTGTGAGAGAACCAGTAAAATGTCAAGGGAACAGAGTTAAAAGATGTTGAGATTTTTGTACCTTTGGTAATTTTTATACTTGTACACCTGGTAATTTTTTGTGCTTGTACCCCTAGTCATTTTTGTGCCATAATGTTGGTACTTTAGTACCAATATGCATCTCTTATATTTGTACTGATGGTAACTTTAGTGACATACTGCTGGTATTTTTACCACCAAGTTGTCAAGTTGTTTTTTTCTCTTTTACTTCCCTTTTTGTACCACTGGTATTTTTGAGCTATGCCAGAATGGGTTTTTCGCACCATCCAGTATCTTTTCGTACTAGAGGGTATCTTCCGCAACATTGGGACTTTTTGTGCCCTACCTTTTCCTATTGTACCAGTATGTGTCTTTATGCACCAGGAGGTAACTTTTGTTTCAGATCTACAGCTTTTGTTTGTACCTATACACACCTTTTTGTTTGGTGCTGAGTACCAATTTTTGTATGGCCGATTCTATGAGAGATCTTGTTAATAAAGTAATTACACGGTCCTCACTACTCCTAAATTATATATATTTTTTTCAACTTTGAAATTGTTAAACTTTGCCAGACTTAAATGAAAAGGTAGAACTGCAGTTAAATGTGTCAGTTAATTGAGCCCTAAAGGTTTTTCCCAATGGTAGGGGCAAAAGTGATGATACTGATGATGATGACTATGATATTACTGATGAAGATGATGATAAGGAGATTACTGATGATGATGATATTACTGATGATGATTGATTTTGGAATCGCACTGCTGCTAACGTGATGTATAAGAATTATCTGTGATACAGGTGCAAAAGAGACTCGGCAACTCACCATTTCTGCAGAAATCAAGTTCCTTTATTCCAGGAGGTAAGACGAATAACACATATAGGCAAGAGAGGGCAATAGGAGAGGCAGGAGGTGCGGGTAGGACTGCGCGGTATGCTACATGCGCACCATTCCTACTGAAGCTCGCTGCTAATAAGGTAGGTGAGGCTAGGAGGAAGGGGTGGGTCACAGGTGTGGGGGAGGAACAAACCGACAGCATAAGGATAACCAACAGTATTAAACACATAAAGTATTACAAAAATACACTAAAATCATTCCTATCATTGAGGCCAGCCGGCCCCAAGGCACATAACTTAAGAATCCATTGGGATTCTTTTTGTGAAAGTACACGGTGCCTGTCCCCTCCTTTTCTATGAATGTTAACTGTTTTGATCCCAGCAAACTTTAAACACTTCTCATTTCCCCCGTGGACTTCTCGCATATGCTCGATAAGCCTAGGGGCACCTCGGCCGGTAACCAGAGATCGTAAGTGCTCTCTGACTCTAATAAACAGACATCGTTTGGTCTTGCCAATATAATATCGTTCACAGGGGCATAGCAAAGCATATATTACAAACTTCGTTCTGCAGGTAATGAGACTGGGTACCACATGTTGAACACCGCCTATAAAAACTATTATGCTGTTGATATTTAGAGAACAAAAAGAGCAATGACCACATGGTATATTACCTTTAGGGGCAGACTGGGATAGCCATGTTTGTTGCTTTTTTTCTTTTGGTATCTTACAGTTTCTAAGCTTGTGACCAACTGTAATATTTTTTCTAAAGGCTATCAGTGGTTTAGAACTTGTAAGATCTTGCAAGTCTGTGTCTGATTGTAAAATATACCAGTGTTTGAATAGAGCCGTGCATATGACTGTATTCATATTAGAATTGGAAAAAGAAAATGCAGAACGTAATGGAGATGGAGTCTGTTTTTTACACCTGGGAAGAAGCAAGTCTGAACGGGAGACAGCATTAGCCCGATCATAGGCTGCAATAACAACATATTTTGGATAACCCATAGAGATCGATATTTGAGGTCTTCTGCCTGTACTAGGTAATTTTCATCTACAGTGATATTTCTTCTCAGGCGTAAAAATTTAGAATATGGGATACCGTTCTTGCAGTGAGCAGGGTGTGAGCTACAATAATGGAGTAAGGCATTCTTAGATGTAGGTTTACGGAAATTGATGGTGACTAATGTATTCTCTGCTGCCGTTATACAGACGTCCAAAAATTTGATGGAATCGCCTCCAAAGGCATATGTGAACAACATGTTCTCCTTATTGTGCGTATTTAGGTATTGTACAAATTGAGAAAATGTATCCTCTGTTCCTTCCCAGATGACCAAAACGTCATCAACCTAACAAAGAATAAGTTTAATGTGACTAACAAAAGGGTTCTGTTCAGAGAAAACCCATCTACTTTCGAATATGGTAAGGAACAGATTGGCATACGTGAAGGAGACCGGCGTACCCATTGCTGTGCCAGTCTCCTGCCGATACCAATCGTTTTCGTACATAAATTAGATTACGATCACGGGCATATCTTCTCATGGAATTCTAAAAGAACTACCAGAAGTAACAAAAGACATACCCGATCCCGTTGCAGACCAGCCTCAGATTTCTGGACAACTGATTCTGAGTCCAGTCAATCAGATGATATGGGTTCCAGCACTGATTCTTCGCAGTCCACCGTAGTTGTTGTCCCTTTAGAAAAAGGACTAGGAGAGGAGGGTGCAAGAGGATGGGCACCTCGAGGAGGCCCTTACAGGAAAAGAAAGACTGTTACCTGGAGGGACTGATGCCTGAGTCCAATGTGATCAACATCTTCCAAGTACCATTATCAACGGACTGTGTGTCTCTTTTGTCGAAGGGACTAAATTTAGGTTTAACAGAATGTTTTGATCCCGTACAGTTCCAAATTGATTTGTTTAAGGGCATTCAAAAATTAAACCTTCACAAAATTTTTAAGTGCAGTAAGCCCCCAGAGCAATCTAATATTTTAGAAGGGGAGAGTCCTGCGAGAATAGGACCACTGGGATTTAGCCCTATAGATAATCTTGATGCAAGAGATGATCTTGTGAACTTACCGGTTTTACATCTCATGATAGTAGCGTCACCGAAGTACAAGACTCCACCTTTAAAGGAGCTAATCCTAGTTTTGTTCCTCCTGTCCTCCCGGGGGAGTCCATTGGACGTCTTCGAGAGGGCAGTGTTGCAGGATGTTGTATCCTTGATATACCCCAAAAAGGTGGACAATCTGTCTAGCGGTGAACGAAGAGCTTTGGAGTGGTTAGAAAGTAGGAACGACCTTAAGATCTGTAAAGCGGATAAAGCGGGGGGCTACGATAGTTATGTCTCAACAGCTGTACCACGAAGAAGTCTGTAGGCAGCTCAATAACAGAGCAGTCTACTCCCCCCCCCCCCCCCCTCAACAAGAATTCCACTTGGGATACACTAAACAAGCTTCGGTCGTTCCTCCGGAAGCACACTGATTGTGGTGTTCTTTCGAGGAAAACTGCTGAAAAACGTATTCCAGAGTTCCCTAAATGTCCAAAAGGGTATTGCCTTCCTAAGATTCACAAGTCACAGAGCCGACCCCCGGGCAGACATATTGTCGCGGGGATCTGCTCTGTGACTGAGTCTTTGTCTAAGTATATAGAATGGCTATTACATCCCATCTTACCTTTCACACCAACATATGTGAAAGACACAGTAGACTTGCTGTCACATTTGAAAAACATCAATTGGCAGGATACATATCGTCCGGCATCTTTGGACATCAAGAGCCTGTACACCAGCATCCCTCATGATGTGGGTGTACAGGCTGTCGCAGAGGTCCTAGACAGGACCGAAAAATCTCCCATCTTCATTGAATTTGTTACTGATGCCCTTAGGTTTATTCTGAGCCATAATGCTTTTATGTATGAAAACGATTGGGATCGGCAGAAGACCGGCACAGCAATGGGTACGCCGGTCTCCTGCATGTATGCCAATCTGTTCCTTACCATATTTGAAAGGAGATGGATTTTCTCTGAACAGAACCCTTTTGTTAGTTACATTAAACTTTTTCTTCGCTACGTTGATGACATTTTGGTAATCTGGGAAGGGACAGAGGATACATTTTCTCAATTTGTACAATACCTAAAGGAGAACATGTTGTTCACATATGCCCTTGGAGGTGATTCCATCAAATTTTTAGACGTCTGTTTAACGGCAGCAGAGAATACATTTTTCATCATCAATTTCCATAAACCTACATCTAAGAATGCCTTACTCCATTATTCTAGCTCACACCCTGTTCACTGCAAGAACAGTATCCCATATTCTCAATTTACGCCTGAGAAGAAATAACACTGTAGATGACAATTACCTAGTACAGGTAGAAGATCTCAAATATCGATTGATCTCTAGGGGTTATCCAAAAGATGTTGTTATTGCAGCCTATGATCGGGCTAATGCTGTCTCCCATTCAGACTTGCTTTTTCCCAGGCGTAAAAAACAGACTCCATCTCCATTACATTCTGCATTTTCTTTTTCCAATTCTAATATGAATACAGTCATACGCACGGCCCTATTCAAACACTGGTATATTTTACAATCAGACATAGACTTGCAAGATCTTACAAGTTCTAAACCACTGATAGCCTTTAGAAAAAATATTACAGTTGGTCACAGGCTTAGAAATGGTAAGATACCAAAAGAAAAGAAGCAACAAACATGACTATCACAGTCTGCCCCTAAAGGTAATAAACCATGTGGTCATTGCTCTTTTTGTTCTCTAAATATCAACAGCATCGTTTTTATAGGCGGTGCACAACATGTGGTCCCCAGTCTCATTACCTGCAGAACGAAGTGTATAATATATGCTTTGCTATGCCCCTGGGGATGATAATATATTGGTAAGATCAAACGATGTCTATTTATTACAGTCAGAGAGCACTTATGATCTCTGGTTACCAGCCAAGGTGCCCCTAGACTTATCGAGCATATGCGAGAAGGCTAACCCCTGCATATTTTGTGAGATAGAACGTGTGTTTTCTCCTTGTGAGCTCAGAAAGGCTTGTGACATGATAAAGGGAGGAATCCCGTAAGCTTGTCTCTACAAAATCTTGTTAGTCCAATAAAAAAGGTATTAAAAGATACTGCAACTACCGATGATTTTGCTTTTTGCATCACTGGACTAATACGGCTACTCCTAACTAATATATATATATATATATATATATATATATATATATATATATATATATATATAAAACTCAACGTATCAACGTATGTATGTATGTATGTGTGTATGTTCCACAAAAACTTTCAAACAGCTAAAGATATTAATATGAAACTTAGCACACATGTTACTTATATGTCAACAACAAACATAGGATAGGTAATTTAATCCTTACTCACCCTTGTTTGCCAGGGGCGGGGCTTATGTTTAAAGTCCCATGCAAGTCAATGGGAAATATATGTTACTGCATAACTTCCAAACGGCTGGAGATATTTCAATAATAATTGGTCACATGTTACTTATATGTCCACTTAAAATATAGGATAGTTAATTTAACCCTTAACTACCCACATTTGTGAGGGTTGGGGTTTTTGTTTAAAGTCCCATGCAAATCAATGGGGAATGCATGTTCCCATATAATTTCCGTACGGCTGGAGATATTTCAATACCTGGTACACATATTACGGGTCGGGATATGAGGTCGGGATGGAAAGTCGAGATAGGAGGTCGGGATAGGACGTCGAGATAGGAGGTCGGGATAGGAGGTCAGGATAGGAGGAGGGGATAGGAGGACGGGATAGGAGGTCAAGATAGGAGATCGAGATATGAGGACGGGAAACAAGGTTGGGATAGGAGGACGGGATAGAAGGTTGGGATAGGAGGTCGAGAGAGGAGGTCGGGATGGGAGGTCGGGATAGGAAGTTGGGATAGGAGGAGGGGATAGTAGGACGGGATAGGAGGACGGGATAGGAGGACGGGATAGGAGGTCGAGATAGGAGGACGGGATAGGAGTTCAAGATAGGAGGTTGAGGTATGAGGACGGGAAAGGAGGACGGGATAGGAGGTCGGGATAGAAGGACGGGATAGGAGGACGAGATAGGAGGTTGAGATAGGAGGCTGAGATAGGTCGACTGGATAGGAGCTCAAGATTGGAGGACGGGATAGGAGGTCGGGATAGGAGGATGGGATAGGAGGTTGAGATAGGAGGTCGGGATAGGAGGACAGTATAGAAGGTCGGGACAGGAGATCGGGACAGGAAGTCGAGATAAGAGGACGGGATAGGAGGTTGGGATGTGGGGTTGGGATATGACAACAATATATGAGGACTGCATATGTAGTCAAAAGCTTCCTCCTTTGTTTATTTTCCTCCCCAACAAGGATTAGGAAGGAAAAACCGGGCAACGCCGGGTACTCAGCTAGTATCTATATATATAAAACTCAACGTGTGTGTGTATGTATGTGTGTATGTTCCACAAAAACTTTCAAACGGCTAAAGATATTGACATGAAACTAGGCACACATGTTACTTATATGTCAACAACAAACATAGGATAGGTAATTTAACCCTTACTCGCCCCCATTTGCCAGGGGCGGGGCTTATGTTTAAAGTCCCATGCAAGTCAATGGGAAATATATGTTACTGCATAACTTCCAAACGGCTGGAGATATTTCGATACTTGGTCACATGTTACATATATGTCCACTTAAAATATAGGATAGTTAATTTAACCCTTAACCACCCCCATTTGTGAGGGTCAGGGTTTTTGTTTAAAGTCCCATGTAAATCAATGGTAAATGTATGTTCTTATTTAATTTCCGTTCGGCTGGAGCTATTTCAATACCTGGTACACATATTACGGGTCGGGATATGAGGACGGGATGGGAGGTCGGGATAGGAGGTTGAGATAGGAGGACTGGATATGAGGACGAGATATGAGGTCGGGATAGGAGGTCGGGATAGGAGGACGGGATATGAGGACGGGATAGGAGGTCTGGATAGGAGGTTGGGATAGGAGGTCGAGATAGGAGGACGGGATAGGAGGTCAAGATAGGAGGTCGAGATATGAGGACGGGAAAGTAGGTCAGGATAGGAGATCGGGTTAGGAGGTCGAGATATGAGGATGGGATAGGAGGTCGAGATAGGAGGTCGAGATATGAGGATGGGAAAGGAGGACGGGATAGGAGGACAGGATAGGAGGTTGGGATAGGAGGACGGGATAGGAGGACGGGATAGGAGGTCGATATAGGAGGTCGGGACAGGAGGTCGAAAGAGGAGGATGGGATAGGAGGTCGGGATGTGGGGTTGGGATATGACAACAATATATGAGGACTGGATATGAAGTCAGAAGCTTCTTCCTTTGTTTATTTTCCTCCCCAACAAGGATTAGGAAGGAAAAACCGGGCAACACCGTGTACTCAGCTAGTATATATACAAAACTCAACGTGTGTGTGTGTATGTATGTATATATGTATGTATGTATGTATGTATGTATGTATGTTCCAAAAAAACTTTCAAACGGCTTAAGATATTAACATGAAACTTGGCACACATGTTACTTATATGTCAACAACAAACATAGGATAGGTGATTTAACCCTTACACACTCCCATTTGCCAGGGGCGGGGCTTATGTTTAACCCCTTAAGGACACATGACGTTCTCATACGTCTCCATTTCCGAGTCCTTAAGGACACATGACGTATGAGAACGTCATGTGTTTTACCGGCCCCCCGCAACCATCTGGAGCGGAGCCGGTCCCCGATGCCTGCTGAAATCGTTCAGCAGGCATCGGGGCATATCGCCCAGGGGGGTCATTATGACCCCCCATGTCGGCGATGGCCGCAGATCGCTGGACAATTCAGTCCAGCGATCTGCGGCGGATTCCGGGTCAATCGGGTCTCCAGTGACCCGGTGACCCGGAATTATTGGCTGATCGGGGCCGTCAGAGACGGCCCCGAACAGCCATAGCCAGCAGGGGTGAGGTGGCACTGGTGCCACCTCACGATCGCCCTGATTCGTCGGCCGGATTACCGGCCGACCAATCAGGGCGCCTGCTGCGGGTGTCACTCCCGCAACCCGCTCCGCCCCTCTTCCGGAGGACGTGAGCGGGTGCGGGACGTGCACCCCGGGTGCTGGGGACCCCGATCCCCGGTGCCCCTGTTGGGATCGGGGCCCCAGGAGCAGCGGCGGCGGCGGAGACGACGAGGGACTGACCTGATGCGGCGAGGATCGTTGGAGGTGAGTGACAGCCTCCTGCTGTTGCTTAGCAACAGCTCCCAGCATGCAAAAAGGGCATGCTGGGAGCTGTAGTTATGCAACAGCAGGAGGCAGACCACCACAACTCCCAGCATGCCCTTATGGGCATGCTGGGACTTGTAGTTTTGCAACAGCTGGAGGCACATTCTTTCTATGGAAAAGTGTACCTTCAGCTGTTGTGTAACTACAACTCCCAGCTTGCACAATCAGCTAAAGTGCATGCTGGGAGTTGTAGTAGTGCATCTGGTGGTTGCATAACTACAACTCCCAGCATGCCCGTTGGCTGTCGGTGACTGCTGAGAGTTGTAGTTTTGCAACAGCTGAAGGCACACTGAGTTAAGTAGTAAACCAGTGTGTCTCCAGCTATTGCATAACTACAATCCCCAGCATCCCCAGCCAAAGTAGTATGCCTCCAGCTGTTGCATAACTACAACACCCAGCATGCCCTTCCGCTGTCCGTACATGCTGGGGGTTGTAGCTTTTGCAACAGCTGAAGGCACACTGGTTGCAAAACACTGAGTTTGTTACCAAACTCGGTGTTTCACAACCAGTGTGCCTCCAGCTGTTGCAAAACTACAACTCCCAGCATGCACTGATAGACCGTACATGCTGGGAGTTGTAGTTTTGCAACAGCTGGATGTCCCCCCCCCAATGTGAACGTACAGGGTACACTCACATGGGCGGAGGATTACGGTTAGTATCCGGCTGCAAGTTTGAGGTGCGGCAAAATTTCTGCAGCAGCTCAAACTGCCAGCGAGAAACTACTGTGAACCCCCCGCCCGTGTGACTGTACCCTAAAAACACTACACTACACTAACACACAATAAAATAAAAAGTAAAAAACACTACATGTACACATACCCCTACACAGCCCCCCTCCCCTTTCCAATAAAAATGAAAATGTCTGGTACGCCACTGTTTCCAAAACGGAGCCTCCAGCGGTTGCAAAACTACAACTCCCAGCATGCACTGATAGACCGTACATGCTGGGAGTTGTAGTTTTGCAACAGCTGGATGTTCCCCCCCCCCCCCCAATGTGCACGTACAGGGTACACTCACATGGGCGGAGGATTACAGTAAGTATCCGGCTGCAAGTTTGAGCTGCGTCAAATTTTCTGCCGTAGCTCAAACTGCCAGCGAGAAACTACTGTGAACCCCCGCCCGTGCGACTGTACCCTAAAAACACTACACTACACTAACACAAAATAAAATAAAAAGTAAAAAACACTACATATACACATACCCCTATACAACCCCCCTCCCCAATAAAAATGAAAAACGTCTGGTACGCCACTGTTTCCAAAACGGAGCCTCCAGCTGTTGCAAAACAACTACTCCCAGTATTGCCAGATAGCCGTTGACTGTCCAGGCATGCTGGGAGTTTTACAACAGCTGGAGGCACCCTGTTTGGGAATCACTGGCGTAGAATACCCCTATGTCCACCCCTATGCAAGTCCCTAATTTAGGCCTCAAATGCGCATGGCGCTCTCACTTTGGAGCCCTGTCGTATTTCAAGGCAACAGTTTAGGGCCACATATGGGGTATCGCCGTACTCGGGAGAAATTGGGCTTCAAATTTTGGGGGGTATTTTCTGCTATTACCCTTTTAAAAAATGTAAAATTTTTGGGAAAACAAGCATTTTAGGTAAAAAAAATATATATTTTTTTACATATGCAAAAGTCGTGAAACACCTGTAGGGTATTAAGGTTCAAATTACCCCTTGTTACGTTCCCCAAGGGGTCTAGTTTCCAAAATGGTATGCCATGTGGTTTTTTTTTGCTGTCCTGGCACCATAGGGGGTTCCTAAATGCGGCATGCCCCCAGAGCAAAATTCGCTTTCAAAAAGCCAAATGTGACTCCTTCTCTTCTGAGACCTGTAGTGCGCCAGCAGAGCACTTTTCACACCCATATGGGGTGTCTTCTGAATCGGGAGAAATTGGGCTTCAAATTTTGGTGGGTATTTTCTGCTATTACCCTTTTTAAAATTGTAAAAATTTTGGGAAACCAAGCATTTTAGGTAAAAAAAATATATATTTTTTTACATATGCAAAAGTCGTGAAACACCTGTAGGGTATTAAGGTTCACATTACCCCTTGTTACGTTCCCCGAGGGGTCTAGTTTCCAAAATGGTATGCCATGTGTTTTTTTTTTGCTGTTCTGGCACCATAGGGGCTTCCTAAATGCGGCATGCCCCCAGAGCAAAATTTGCTTTCAAAAAGCCAAATGTTACTCCTTCTCTTCTGAGACCTGTAGTGCGCCAGCAGAGCACTTTTCACCCCCATATGGGGTGTTTTCTGAATCGGGAAAAATTGGGCTTCAAATTTTGGGGGGTATTTTCCGCTATTACCCTTTTTAAAAATGTAAACATTTTGGGAAAACAAGCATTTTAGGTAAAAAAAAAATTTTTTTTTTACATATGCAAAAGTCGTGAAACACCTGTAGGGCATTAAGGTTCACGTTACACCTTGTTACGTTCCCCGAGGGGTCTAGTTTCCAAAATGGTATGCCATGTGTTTTTTTTTTGCTGTTCTGGCACCATAGGGGCTTCCTAAATGCGGCATGCCCCCAGAGCAAAATTTGCTTTCAAAAAGCCAAATGTTACTCCTTCTCTTCTGAGACCTGTAGTGCGCCAGCAGAGCACTTTTCACCCCCATATGGGGTGTTTTCTGAATCGGGAGAAATTGGGCTTCAAATTTTGGGGGGTATTTTCCGCTATTACCCTTTTTAAAAATGTAAACATTTTGGGAAAACAAGCATTTTAGGTAAAAAAAAAATTTTTTTTTTACATATGCAAAAGTCGTGAAACACCTGTAGGGCATTAAGGTTCACATTACACCTTGTTACGTTCCCCGAGGGGTCTAGTTTCCAAAATGGTATGCCATGTGTTTTTTTTTTGCTGTTCTGGCACCATAGGGGCTTCCTAAATGCGGCATGCCCCCAGAGCAAAATTTGCTTTCAAAAAGCCAAATGTGACTCCTCCTCTTCTGAGACCTGAAGTGCACCAGCAGAGCACTTTTCACCCCCATGCGAGGTGTTTTCTGTATCGAGAGAAATTGGGCTTCAAATTTTGGGGGGTATTTTCTGCTATTACCCTTTTTAAAAATGTAAAATTTTTGGGAAACCAAGCATTTTAGGTAAAAAAAATATATATTTTTTTTACATATGCAAAAGTCGTGAATCACCTGTGGGGTATTAAGGTTCACTTTACCCCTTGTTACGTTCCCTGAGGGGTCTAGTTTCCAAAATGGTATGCCATGTGTTTTTTTTTTGCTGTCCTGGCACCATAGGGGCTTCCTAAATGCGGCATGCCCCCCAAAAACCATTTGTCGCTCCTTCCCTTCTGAGCCCTCTACTGCGCCCGCCGAACAATTAACATAGACATATGAGGTATGTGCTTACTCGAGAGAAATTGGGTTTCAAATACAAGTAAAAATTTTCTCCTTTTTATCCCTTGCAAAAATTCAAAAATTGGGTCTACTAGAACATGCGAGTGTAAAAAATGAAGATTTTGAATTTTCTCCTTCACTTTGCTGCTATTCCTGTGAAACACCTAAAGGGTTAATACACTTACTGAATGTTTTTTTGAATACTTTAGGGGGTGTAGTTTTTATAATGGGGTCTTTTATGGGGTATTTCTAATATGAAGACCCTTCAAATCCACTTCAAAATTTCAAAATTGCTACTGAACTTTGAAGCCCTATGGTGTCTTCCAAAAGTAAAAACTCATAAATTTTATGATGCAAACATAAAGTAGACATATTGTATATGTGAACCCAAAAAAAATATATTTTGAATATCCATTTTCCTTACAAGCAGAGAGCTTCAAAGTTAGAAAAATGCAAAATTTTCATTTTTTTCATCAAATTTTGGGATTTTTCACCAAGAAAGGATGCAAGTTACCATTAAATTTTACCACTAAGTTAAAGTAGAATATGTCACGAAAAAACAATCTCGGAATCAGAATGATAACTAAAAGCATTCCAGAGTTATTAATGTTTAAAGTGACAGTGGTCAGAATTGCAAAAAACGCTCCGGTCCTTAAGGTATAAAATGGCCTGGTCCTTAAGGGGTTAAAGTTCCATGCAAGTCAATGGGAAATATATGTTACTGCATAACTTCCAAACGGCTGGAGATATTTCGATAATACTTGGTCACAAGTTACTTATAATTTAACCCTTAACTACCCCCATTTGTGATTGTCAGGGTTTTGTTTAAAGTCCCATGCAAATCAATGGGAAATGTATGTTCCCATATAATTTCTGTACGGCTGGAGATATTTCAATACCTAATACATTAATTATGGGTCAGGATAGGAGGTCGAGATAGGAGGACGGGATAGAGGACGGGATAGGAGGACGGGATAGGAGGACGGGATACGAGGTCAGGATACAAGGTCGGGATAGGAGGTCGAGATAGGAGGATGGGATAGGAGGTCGAGATATGAGGACGGGATAGGAGGTCGAGATAGGAGTTCGGGATAGGAGGTCAGGATAGGAGGTCGGTATAGGAGGTCGGGATAGGAGGTCGGGATAGGAAGACGGGATAGGAGGACGGGATAGGAGGACGGGACAGGAGGTTGAGATAGGAGGACAGGATAGGAGGTCGGGATGTGGGGTTGGGATATGACAACAATATATGAGGACTGCATATGAAGTCAAAAGCTTCCTCCTTTGTTTATTTTCCTCCCCAAAAATGATTTGGAAGGAAAAACCGGGTACTCAGGTAATATATATATATATATATATATATATATATAGCAACATAAGAATGCAGCAGCACACTGCCAGCACAAGGATATAGGTGTGCTGTATATATAGGATATAGGTGTGCTGTATATGTATATATATGTATAAAAGTGATCACTATTTAATTGATAAGTATTCCTTTTAGTATTTGAAATCAGCTAATGGTTTATTGGATTATAAACAATGCGCATTGAAGGTGGTTTTTTTCATTTTTCTCTTCTTTTTATTTTAATCTTTTTAAAGAGCTCTGTATATTTTTTATTCTTTTACATTTTTCGTGAGAATGTGGGCCCTGTGTGTTTTACATTGAGTATTTGTAAATGTCGGTATTGCTACATGTTACATGTGTCTTGTATGTCTCTTGATGTAAAGTAGCACAGAAATCCAGTCAGATAGTAGACATTCAAGAGTTGTTGAAGACTGACAAAAGTTGGGGGAAAGCAAAATGCCAGACTCAAAGGGGTGGTGACCAGTGACATAGTGGAGTGGGAGGAGAAAGGTGCGGCTTATAGGGAGAATGACAGCCTCCTCTCCTGAAACACAAAAATCACATTAGACTTGAAGGATATATCTATCTATTTATCTATCTATCAATATATATATATATATATATATATATATATATATATATATATATATATATATATATATATATCTATATCTATATCTATATATATATATATATATATATATATATATATATATATTTATTTATTTATATATTTATACTCTGTTTAAAATTGAGTATGTATTGTATGTATGCCTGCATACACAATGTGATATACCTATAGATTCTACATTACATTTATTTGAATAATATCAATTTTGAGTGGATAATTTTATAATGATAATTTAGTGTAATCTGAAAATGATGAAAAAAACTGTTCCCCCCCCTTTGGTAGCTTTGCTATTCTCAGATTATGTTTAAATTGTTTTGAACTTATGAGGTTAAGAATTCAAGAGCCATGATAAAATATCAGATAATCCATGATTAATGCTGAGTTCTAAATGTAAGCTTGTTACAAGTAATGCAAAGATGTAATACATAAGACATGATATATGGTGACCACACGCAGAATGAAGTTCTACAGCAATAAACCACTCGGTCTGAGCTGGTGGTTAAGAAAGTAAAGTTGAAGGTATTCACTGAGATATGTAAGATATTTGACGGTATGACACAATGAGTATGGTTACACTTGGAGTAAAGGTTTTCTTAAATCCTTGGGCAAACCAATATGTAGTTTGTAATTCAAGTGTTCAAACAGAGATAGAAGATGAGAATGAGTTAATAGAAGTGGTCCACTGGGAAGGGGAGCTGGGAGGGAAAACCGACATACATGAAAAAATCCAGAAAAACACAAAAAGAAAAAAAAAAAAACAATAGAACCCTGGAAAACAACAGCTCCCAAAATGTCATCAAGGCCGCTGTTAAGTTGCTAATGGACTTCACTTTTTTCGGGCATATGAGAAAACAGAACCCGCACCCCTAGCTGAACAGGAAACATAACTAGCCAGGCTAGAGTTGACAATAAGAGTACAAAAATTTTAGGTACTACTAAGAAAATATGAAAAATGGCAGCTGAGACTGAGGAGGACCCCCATCCTAATAACAATAGCCTTACAGGGAAAATGGGCCAAGGATGGAAACAAACCAAACAGAGAAAGCCACAGACAGACAATTCCTCAGGCCAGAGTCCATCTAAGAATAATAATGACATATATGGAATTGGTTGATCCGCATCATTGGTGATCAGGTAATAGTACAGAAAAACAGCGAACCCTCCGGTGCATTAAGTAGTACAACTCAGAGCCTGAGAACTCCAGAGTGAATATAAACACCACAACACAGTTAATAGAAAAATACTCAGTCTGGAGATAAAGATCTGCTGCTCCTGCTTCTACTGTCTGTGTCTGCTCGCCGACTTGTACCGCTTCTGGTGATCTCGAACAGGGGCGATGAGTCGAATCCTGTATATTTACTTCCTGCACCGGCTCCCGCGATATGAAGCGGGGTCGCGCTGCGACCCTGCATCACATCGCGTCGGTCCCGGTGCTCATCAACGGCCGGGACCCGCGGCTAATACCACACATCGACGATCGCGGAGATGTGCGGTATTAACCCTTTAGAAGCGGCGGTCAAAGCTGACTGCCGCTTCTAAAGCGAAAGTGAAAGTATCCCGGGCTGTTCGGGACCGCCGCGGTGAAATCGCGGCATCCCGAACAGCTTGCAGGACACTGAGAGGGCCCTTACCTGCCTCCTCGGTGTCCGATCGACGAATGACTGCTCCGTGCCTGAGATCCAGGCAGGAGCAGTCAAGCACCGATAACGCTGATCACAGGCGTGTTAATACACGCCAGTGATCAGCATAGGAAATCAGTGTGTGCAGTGTTATAGGTAAAAAGTTAAAAAAAAGTTTTAATAAAGGTCATTTAACCCCTTCCCTAATAAAAGTTTGAATCACCCCCCTTTTCCCATAAAAAAATAAAACAGTGTAAATAAAAATAAAAATAAACATATGTGGTATCGCCGCGTGCATAAATGTCCAAACTATAAAAATATATTGTTAATTAAACCGCACAGTCAATGGTGTACGCGCAAAAAATCCCAAAGTCCAAAAAAGCGTATTTTGGTCACTTTTTATACCATTAAAAAATTTATAAAAAGTGATCAAAAAGTCTGATCAAAACAAAAATCATACCGATAAAAACTTCAGATCACGGTGCAAAAATTAGCCCTCATACCGCCCTGTACATGGAAAAATAAAAAAGTTATAGGGGTCAGAAGAGGACATTTTTAAACGTATAAATTTTCCTGCATGTAGTTATGATTTTTTCCAGTACGAAAAAAGTACGACAAAATCAAACCTATATAAGTAGGGTATCATTTTAACCGTATGGACCTACAGAATAATGATAAGTTGTCATTTTTACCGAAATATGCACTGCGTAGAAACGGAAGCCCCCAAAAGTTACAAAATGGCGTTTTTTATTTTTATTTTGTTGCACAATTATTTTTTTTCCGTTTCATCGTGAATTTGTGGGTAAAATGACTGATGTCACTGCAAAGTAGAATTGGTGACGCAAAAAATAAGCTATAATATGGATTTTTAGGTGGAAAATTTAAAGGGTTATGATTTTTAAAAGGTAAGGAGGAAAAAACGAAAGTGCAAAAACGGAAAAACCCTGAGTCCTTAAGGGGTTAAACAATTCCCAACTGATACCAACTAGGCGTAAATTGTTGCGGCGTGAGCGTTTTTTTTTTTAAATCTTCCAACTTTTCACTGACATAGCATAGGTCCATTTCAGTTTGCCATAGACAGGTAGTCATCTTCTAGCGCTATGATCCTTTGTTCCGCCTCATGCTGCCTGCCCGCCCAGGCACCAAGATCTGCCTGGAGATGTGTTAAAGTAGAGTGCATGGTATTTTCCAGCATTTGTTGGATTGTAGGAGTGATAAGCTTTACAAGGGCCGCTGCTAGTGTTTGTAGATCAGTGGGGGTAGACACTGAGATGTCCGGCTGTGGCCATAGTAGGGAGACCAGCGCAGTCTCTCTAATGCCCCTCACTGTCTGCCCAGTATGCAGCTGCAGCTATGTAGCCGGTCCGGTGTGGGTAGATGTCCGGGGTGCAGGAGCTCCATCTCCGTGCTCCTCACATGCCCGCACTGGAACCGGAAGTCGATTGTGTGTCTTTTAATTAGAGATGAGCGAATCGAAGCAGACAAACCAGAATTTGTTATGAACTTCAGGATTTATTCGATTCGCAACAAATGCGAATTTTGCTGTGATTCTATTGCGCAAATCACTTCATTAAACTCCATTTTACAGCGTTCCAGGCTCCATGACACCTAAAATGGCAGATCCACATGTCATTACAGGGGGCAGGGGATGCTGGGAAGGCGGGAATGCGAGGAGGGAAGCGAGGTAGGCGTGATGACCCTGAATCACATGCGGGATGCAGCCTATCAGCATTCATTGACCCCTGTGATGTCAAAGCCCTATATAATCGGCAGGGCTGCCATCAGAAATTTTGGGGCCCCTTTCACGGCTTGTAGACTGCCCCCCCCTTCTCCTCCTCACTGCGGCACATGCAAGATTTTATCTTAGTATCGGGCTTAGAAACATAAAATAATATTGCTACTCCTTATTAATTTTGCAGAATACTGTAAGGAAATAAAAGCCACTATACGCAGGACAGTATCACTAATAACACCACAATACAAGGGACTATATAATTTCGCCACACCATGATCACTACCGTTACCACTGACTAATACTCTTTTATTGTTATTGAATAAAAACCACTATACAAATACCAATATCCCCCATACAGTGACCATACCTACAGAAATAGATACCAGCTGTACACAGGGGCTGCAGACCATATAAGTCATTATAGTTACATACTCACAGGGACGTCTTCTCTGATCTGAGTCGCTCACTTTTCTCTTTCTTCTCCATCTGTCCTGGGTCATCATGAAGATTTCTCCCGATCACAACTTGTCTTCACCGAATCTGCCAGACAAACATTTTAGGATTCTCGCTACAGCAAAGTCCTCAACTCTATACAAACCCCCTATATGTATTACACTGCCCCATATAGTATTAGATCCCTCTGTGCAGCTGTATAGTATTAGGCCCCAACATTGTCCCTTTAGATTAGCAGGCCAAAACATTGCCGCAATAGGGTATAATGCCAGAAACATTACCCTAGCAGGTCCAAATTTTGCCCCCATAATATATTATGCCCCTCACATTGCCCCATAGTATAGTACGCCTCTTACATTGCCCCCATTGTATATTATGCCCCTCACATTGCCCTTCATTGTTCATTATGCCCCTCAGTTTTCCTCCATTGTATATTATCCGCTCATATTGCCCCCATTGTAAATTATCCCCTCATTTTGTCCCCATTGTATATTATCCCCCTCATATTGCTCCCCTTTCTATATTACCCCCTGATATTGCTCCGCTTTCTATATTAACCCCCTCATATTGCTCTCCAGGGGCATAGCTTGAAGCCACAGGGCTTCGATGCAAAACAATTTCCTGGGTAGTTTGATAGGTAGCTAGCCAGTTAGGTAGGTAGGTAGGTAGGAAGGAAGACACCCAGGTAGGTATGCAGTTAGGTTGCCAGGTAGTTAGGTAGAGAAATAGCCAGGTAGCCAAATAGGTAGGTTGCTAGGTTGGCAGGTAGTTTGGTAGAAAGATAGCCAGGTAGGTGGTCAGGTAGGAAAACAGGTAGGTATAGCCAGGTAGGTAGATAGATTGCCAGGTAGGTATGAAGATATGTAGGTAGGTTGCCAGGTAGGTAGGTAGCCAGTTAGTGTACTAGGTTGCCCAGTAGGTAGGTAGCTAGGTAGGAAGACAGTAAGACAGTTAGATAGATACATAGGTGGGAATACACTCAGGTAGGTAGGCAGCAGGTGGTGGAATAAAACTCTCAGAAAATAGCATGGATACTACAGTGTTTCTCAACTAGTATGTCTCCAGCTGTTGCAAAACTACGATTCCCAACATGCCCAAACAGCCAAACGCTGTCCGGGCATGCTGGGAGTTGTAGTTTTGATACAGTTGGAGACACCCTGGTTGGGAAACACTGCTCTTTATTTGTGAAATACTGAATTGGCTAGAACAGTGTTTCCCAATCAGAGTGCCTCCAGCTGTTGCAAAACTACAACTCCCAGCATGCCCAAAGGCTGTCAGGGCATGCTGAGAGTTGTAGTTTTACAACAGCTGGAGGCACACTGGTTGGGAAACACTGGTGTAACATCATTTGTATGCTGAATAGGCTAGGGCAGTGTTTCCCAACCAGTGTGCCTCCAGCTGTTGCAAAACTAAAACTCCCAGCATGCCCAAAGGCTGTCAGGGCATGCTGAGAGTTGCAGTTTTACAACAGCTGGAGGCACACTGGCTGGGAAACACTGGTGTAACATGATGTGTATGCGGAATAGGCTAGGACAGTGTTTCCCAACCAGTGTGCCTCCAGATGTTGCAAAACTACAACTCCCAGCATGCCCAAAGGCTGTCAGGGCATGCTGGGAGTTGTAGTTTTGATACAGCTGGAGACACCCTGGTTGGGAAACACTGCTCTTTGTTTGTGAAATACTGAATTGGCTAGAACAGTGTTTCCCAATCAGGGGACCTCCAGCTGTGGCAAAACTACAACTTTCAGCATACCCTGACAGCCTTTGGGCATGCTGGGAGTTGTAGTTTTGCAACATCTGGAGGCACACTGGTTGGAAAACACTGTCCTAGGCTATTCAGCATACACATCATGTTACACCAGTGTTTCCCAAGCAGTGTGCCTCCAGCTGTTGTAAAACTACATCTCCCAGCATGCCCAAAGGCTGTCAGGGCATGCTGAGAGATAACACTGGAGGCACCCTGGTTTAAGATGATGTGTGTGGTTCCTATACATACACTCCCAACCCCCCTCCCCACGTACAAAAATTAACAACAACAAAAAAAAAGATACACACCATATCCCACGCAGTGATCTTCAACAGCTGGGTCGCATCCTATCTTCTCCACAGGGCAGGTGCCGATGAGTGACTTCATCGGGGCAGAGGTCATGGCCTGCTCTGAACTGTATACTTATGTGCATACAGCTCAGAGCGGCACCGGAGACAGGAGGAAGTCGGGCAGAAGCAGCTGTGCCACTGCATATTTAAAGATACAGTGAAGAATTGTGTGTCCCCGGAGGTATGTGCAGAGGTGCGCTGCTGCATTCTGACTAATTGGGTGACTACATACGGTCAGCCAACCAATCAGAATGCAGCGTACAGTGGCGGGCCCCCAGCGGTCAGTGAGTGACAAACACAGTCACTCACTGACAAGCAAAAAAAAAAAAAAGGACAGGGTCGGCTGGGCCTCCCTGAAGCTCCGGGCCCCTTACAGGAGTATGGGCTGTACCCCCCTGATGGCGGCCCTGATAATTGGCAGCCATTTTGCGGCTGCTCATTTCATGTCATATACATTGCAGAGATAGGAAGGACTGCGTGTCTGTGTGTGTTACACAGAGACGCTGAATTGATTGTACTGCAGCGTTCCACTGCCAACTGCTAGTTACATCAGCATTGTGGACAGAGAGAGGTGCAGTGCTTGTTGTCACTGAGAAGGATATTTATGCCAGCCATTAACCTCCCAGTCACTTCATGAAGCATTTTATCAGTGGGGAAGATAGCTTTTTGTTGCCTCTTATATATCAAGAAACTGCCTGAACTTCATGAATCTTATCACAGGAGGCAGGAATGATTTTTCAGAATGGTTCTGTGTATTTTTTCCACAAGAAATCATCTGCTGCTTATACTAGTCTGTAGACGGTATAAAAACCAGTTCACACCATTCTTAAAACTCTGTGACAGAGTGCAATTTAGGGTTTAATCCCCCCTTTTTTTGTAGTGCTGCACTGTGGTGTCCTGCTGATGTGCAAAAAAAAAATTTTTTCAGCAGACTGTAGTGCATTTGTCTGCCCTCATAAGTGCATACCACATACCTATATCAAAGCAGTCTACTATTTTGTATCTGTAAATCTGTAACAAGTCTAGATACTGGGAAATTCCAGGCAAAATAATCACCAGCTGGTGTTTTACGAAAATAGATTTTCCAAGTATACTGTAGAGCATTTTTCTGCCCTCATACGTGCAAACCACATACCTACATCTAAGTAGTGCACTTTTTTGTACCTGTTAATCTGTAACAAGCCTACATACAGTGAAAGGCCAGAGAAAACTAATCACTGGCTGTTGTTTCATGAAAATAATTTTCCAAGTGTACTATAGCACAGTTTTTTGCTCTCGTATGTGCATACCACATACCTACATCTACGTAGTCTACCATATTGTACCTGTTAATCTGTCAAGGGCATACATACTGTGAAAGTCCAAGCACTAGTACTCACCGGCTGGGGTGTTACAAAAATACTGTACAAAGTTTTTAATGCTTATTGTAGCACATTTTTCGGCCCCTCATCAGTGCATACCGCATATGTACATCTAAGTAGTGTACCATTTTCTACGTGTTAATCTGTCAAGGGCCTACATACTGTGAAAGTCCAAGCAATAGTACTCACCGGCTGGTGTTTTACAAAACTTAGAGTTTTTAGGCTCATTGTAGCGCATTTTTCTGCCCTCCTAAGTGCATACCGCATATGTATATCTAAGTAGTGTACTATTTTGTACCTGTTAATCTGTCAAGGGCCTACATACTGTGAAAGGACAGCTAAAACTATTCACCCTCTGGTGTTTTACAAAAATATAGAGTTTTTAATGTGTATTGTAGTGCATTTTTCTGCCCTCATCAGTGCATACCGCATACGTACATATAAGTAGTGTACCATTTTGTACCTGTTAATCTTTAAATGGCCTATATACTATGAAAGTCCAAGCACAAGTACTCACCGGCTGGTGTTTTACAAAAATACAGAGTTTTTAATGCGTATTGTAGCGCATTTGTCTACCTTCATCAGTGCATACCGCATACATCTAAGTACTGTACTATTTTGTACTTGTTAATCTGTCAAGGGCTTTGATACTGTGAATGGACAGCCAATAGTTCACACCTGCTGCTGTTCTAGACAAATACTAATTTAAGTGTAGTAACACATATTGTACTCCCCTCATATACGCAATAAGTACAGTATGTCAGGAAGAGTATTGCCAGGACGTGCACAGAGGAGTGGAAGAGGCCTAAATTCATCAGGCGCAGCTAGAGGTTTCAGCAGAATAGGGGTGTGTGCCAGCCGTAGTCGCAGTGAGAGGTCTGAGCTCCCCATGTCAGCTAGCAGTTGTGTCGTGACCAGCAACTCAGCAGCCGTGATTGATCGGTTCACTCGGTCATCCACTTCATCTCAAGTGACATTTGACACCACCAGTCAACAGTCGGTGGGTTCCTCACACTCAACCCTCAGTTGGCATGACCCTTATGCTGCTGCTGCCACCTCTAGGCTCTGCAATTGTGCTGCTCTATGGTCTCCTCATGCTGATGCTGCCACCTCCAGGCTCTCTCATTCTGCTGCTTTATGGTCTCTTCATATTAATGCTACCACCTCCACACTTAGTCATTGTGCCACCATATGGTCTCCTCATGCTGATGCTACCAACTCCAGGCTCTGTCATTGTGCCGCCATATGGTCTCATCATGCTGATTCTGCCACCTCCAGGCTATATAATTGTGCTGCTCTATGGTCTCCTCATGCTGATGCTGCCAATTCCAGGCTCTATAATTGTGCTGCTCTATGGTCTCCTCATGCTGATACTATCACCTCCAGGCTCTCTGATTGTGCTGCCATGGATACTGCAAAACATAATTAAGGTGCTGGTCCCCAGTTTCAGAAATTCCTTGCATTAGGGTCACTTTCAGGACTCCTGATGCCACCTCCAGGCTTTCAGACACTATATGGTCTCCTCAGTTTCAGCCACTTCCAGGCTGTGCCATTCAGACACCATATGGTCTCCATATATTGACTGTGTATTGTAGGAAACGTGGCTATTCTTGAGTTACTCTCCCAGCATTATTGCTATGTTGATACCAGACCAGTAATAAAATAGGAATATTGCCAAGGACTAGCAGAAACAGGGAACTGTGGATACTGACCACCGGCTGTTGGAATTGACTGACTATCCCAGGTGATAGAGTTAACATTTTGAAGTTCCTCAGTTCCAGTAGGATTTAAGTCGTTCTGTCTTTGTTGTGGTTCTTCAGTTACAGAATTAAGTTGTATCATCTTTTCCTGTTCCTCCGATGAGCTAATGTCACTGGAACACACAATACTCATATATTGTCATCTAATGAAGGATCCTTTTCTTCAGAGAACATATCTATCATTTTATTATTTTGAATGTCAGGTAGTATTCTGACAATTTTTGTGAATCCTTAGGGTCTCCTTGTGCTTCAGCCAACTCCAGGCTGTGCCATTCATACACTATATGGTCTCCTCCTACTTATGCCACCTCCAGGCTGTGTCATTGTGCTGACATTTGACATGGGACTTCTTGTTAGATTTGGTCCTTTGTACCCACACGCCGGGGCCCGGGCCACTAAAACTCTGGAGTTAAAAGTTCCATTTCAAAATCCTCAATTTCAATTTCAAAATCTTAGATTCCAATTTAAAATTCTTGTATTTCAATAGTCTGCTGATGCTTCAGCCACCTTCAGGCTGTACAATTCAGACACTATATGGGCTCCTTATGCTTTCCCCACCTCCAGGCTGTGTAATTCAGCCAATATATCATTTTCTGATGCTACTGGGACTGGGATATTAACTCCAAATATGTTCTGGTTGCACTAGCTTACATAAACGCTTAATTGAGATTTCAAGATTGATCTTTCAATGTAAGGGGTTACGAAACCCTCTGGTGTACTGCTGATGCCTGCTCCTGACTGCTCCTGTGTCTTTCAGGAATTACTTGGCTTACTGATGTTTCTGGGCTTGGGCCTTACATTTTTGGATGTTTAGCACAAGCTAAATACATGCTTAATAAAAATTTCAACAATAATTTTTCAATGTAAGGGGTTATGAAACCCTCTTCGGTACTGTTGATGCCTGCTCCAGACTGTGTGTTTCAGAAACTACTTGGCTTATTGATGCTTCTGGGCTTGGGCCTTACATTTTTCGATGTTTAGCATGAGCTAAATACATGCTTAAAGGGGTACTCCGCCCCTAGACATCTTATCCCCTATCCAAAGGATAGGGGATAAGTTGTCAGTACGCCGTGGTCCCGCTGCTGGGGACCCCCGGGATCCCCGCTGCGGCACCCCGCCATCATTACGAATTCGCTCTGTGCGTAATGACGGGCGATACGGGGGACGGAGCAGCGTGACGTCATGGCTCCACCCCTCGTGACATCACGGCCCGTCCCCTTAATGCAAGTCTATGGGAAGGGGCGTGATGACCGCCACGCCCCCTCCCATAGACTTGTATTGAAAGGGGCGGGCCGTGACGTCACGAGGGGCGGAGCCGTGACATAACGATGCTCCGGCCCCTGTACTGCCCATCATTACGTGCAGAGCGAACTCGCTCTGCGCAGTAATGATAGCGCGGTGCCGCAGCGGGGATCCCAGGGGTCCCCAGCAGCGGTACCGCGGCGATCTGACATCTTATCCCCTATCCTTTGGATAGGGGATAAGATGTCTAGGGGTGGAATACTCCTTTAATAGAAATTTCAATTTTGATCTTTCAATGTAAGGGGTTATTAAACCCTCGGGTGTAATGCTGATGCCTTTCTCCTGACTGCTCCTGTGTCTTTCAGGAATTACTTGGCTTACTGATGCTTCTGGGCTTGGGCCTCACATTTTTGGATGTTTAGCACGAGCTAAATACATGCTTAATAAAAATTTCAACAATGATTTTTCAATGTAAGGGGTTATGAAACCCTCTTGGGTACTGCTGATGCCTGCTATGGACTGTGTGTTTCAGGAACTACTTGGCTTATTGATGCTTCTGGGCTTGGGCCTTACATTTTTGGATGTTTAGCATGAGCTAAATACATGCCTAATAGAAATTTCAATTTTAATCTTTCATTGTAAGGGGTTATGAAACCCTCGGGTGTACTGGTGATGCCTGCTCCTGTCTGCTCCTGTGTCTTTCAGGAATTACTCAGCTTACTGATGCTTCTGGGCTTGGGCCTTATATTTCTGTGTGTTTAGCACAAGCTAAATACATGCTTATCTTCATACAAGAAACAGGAAAGTCTGGCACAGCTAATGCTAGCAAGTTTGAGAATAACAATGTGGAAAGTAAGTAACAGCAAACAACAGTATCTGTCCTAATGGTGGTTGCTAGGGGAGACGGAGGTATCAATAAAGTAGAAAGGTGCAGCACATCCAATACACGTAAGAGAAAACTGAGATGATGCACTCACTGCAGACATGGATGCAACTTCATATTTCAACTTCAACTTTATTCCAAGACTTGGATGAGTACAACATGCAGGACAGATACACAGGGAGCAATGATGAAACAAGTGAGAAGAGGGCGTGACAGAGGGGCGGCAATTGGTTTCACACACTGAGGTGCTTCCTCTGACCTGTACTGACATCATCATGTCAAGGTAGAGTCTTTATGCAGTCACAACTGGGCATTGCTAAAGTGACGAGAGCTTCAGTGCAACAATACAGGTGAATACAAATACATAAAAATAGCAAAAAAACTTACACATTAAAACCAACATTAATACAGCTGGTGAGTTAATGGAGAAAGGCGCCTATTTCATTCTTATCATTTAGACCCAAAGGTCCGAGTGCATTTGTTTGAATGATCCAGCGGGCTTCTTTCTCCATTAGCAACAGGTTACGATCACCCCCATTTGGGGGAATTTAGTCTTTTTCAATTCCTGCAAATTTAATTAAAGATACATTACTCTTATGGTCATTTTGAATATGCGCTATGAATCGGGAAGCCCCCCGTACCTGTACGAACGGAAATGTTCTTTAACCCGTATCAAAAGTTTCCTTTTTGTTTTGCCAAAGTAGTAATACTGACATGGACACAGTAGACAGTATACTACATGGGTAGTTTGGCAGGTTATTAATTGATTTACGGAAACCATGATTTCACCCAATCTGAAATTATTTTTGCTTAAGTTTTGAAAATTTGAACATCCAAGCATTCCAGTTTACTTCCCCCAAAATGATGTGTAAAAAACATGTTCACATCGTTAGTCATGTTTAAAGCGTAACCGTCAGATCACTCAAAAAAAACAAAACTGTTATATGTTGCTCAGTATCTCATCCTGATTATGTACATATACTTTGTATGTGTCTGTGACCTACATTTCTCTCAGAATTAGCTTTATTTCTGAAATACCTTAATTTTGTCCACCAGAAGCAGGGGAGCGGGTACTCTCTGCGATAACCACTCCCCACCCTCCCCCTCCCTTTCCTCAGTCCAGTGCTTCCCAACCAGGGTGCCTCCAGCTGTTGCAAAACTACAGCTCTCAGCATGCCCACACATCATTTGGCTGTGCAGGTATGCTGGGAGTTTTAGTTTCGAAACAGCTGGAGGATATGATTTTAGTCCCCCTTTATTACACACACACACACAGGCTTCATATATTCTTACACATACGCATTAGATAGACACACTGATATACACACATACACATATATCCACACACACAGATACATGCTGGGACACTTACTTTTTCATCTGCAATGCATGTTTCCCTTACGTCCTAACCAGTAGCACAGATGGGGTATTCCACCCCCCGCGAACTGGTAGGACAGATGGAAGTTTTATTGAACCTAATTAAACAATCAGTAAAGACACACCCACAACCCCCTGTATAAGTAAGAGGGTCATCCTCTGCTCCATTGTGTTTTTTTCTGTCCTCCCGGACAGTGGGACAGATGGTGACCCCCTTACTCCTGTTATAAAAATGAGTAGGAGGGGGGTTTTTTTCTTACTTGCAAATTTGGGCATAGTTTGCGCCCATCTGCTTCTATTCCTCGGAGCCGCGACTCCAATCGCGGCCCCGGCCGGAAGTGCGTCAGCGGCGTCTGACGTCACTTCCTGTTTCTCTCTTCGCTCCCGGCTCGGTTTTTTGCGCCGTTTTTGCTAATAATGCGGCGAAACCGAGCGAGGAGCCTCTTCCATAACCCTCTAACTAATAGGGTTCCTTTTTTTCCTGTTTTTCTCCTGTTTTTTTAAGACAGGATTTCTTTATCTGTAACTCCGCCTTGTGGGCGGAGTCTTGTTTTGGCGCCAGCCAGGAGGATATTTAAACTCCCCCTAGGCTGTCATTCAGCCTCCTAGAGCGCAGAGCTGTTGGTACTTCCACAGTCCTGTCTTTTTGAGTCTAGTAGTGCATCCTTGCGGATACTACTGTTTTCCCTATCTCTCTATCTTACCTGGTCTCTTGCTGAGAACTTTGGGTATTTTAATTATATTTTAGCTAGCCGCAATTTTTTTCTTGCCGCTACATTATCTAATCCTCCTCTCATATTTACCTAGATATGTCGACCGAGGGCTCAGGGGATCGTGAAGGCTTGGCAAAAAGATCCGGGGGAAGCCTCTACCTCCGCCTCTAAGGGACCTAGGGTCTTTAAAGCGGATGATACCCTTCTGTCCGTGCTTAGAACGGAATGGAAAAAAACAGAAAAGGGTCCGGTCTTAACTAAAAGATTTAAGACCATGTTTCCTATACAGGAATCTCAGCTTTCCTCCTGGGGCCCTGTCCCTAAGGTTGACATGGCAGTTGCCAAACTGTCCAAGAGGACAGTGGTCCCTGCTGAGGATGGGTCTTCCTTGCAGGATCCAATGGATCGGAAGGCTGACTGTGCCATGAGGCGCTCCTACTCCACTGCTTCTGCGTCTGCATCAGTGGCGATAGCTTGCTCTGAGGTAGCAAACTTTTTGAAGACCCGTCTTTCTAACATCCAGTCGGATTTGGACCAGGGGGTTCCTAGAGATGAAATTCTTTCATCCTTCAAGACGTCCAATCTGGCCGTTGATTTTTTGTGCGATGCTTCCACCCAGCATCTTAAATTGGCCTCCAAGTCTATGGCCCTGGCTTCCGCTGGACGACGTCCTCTATGGTTAAAACCTTGGAAGGTTGACAACTCTTCCAAGAACACCTTATGTGCTATGCCTTACGAACCCGGCATTCTTTTCGGAGCTGAGCTGGACCGCATTATGGAGGGACTTTCTGACAAGAAAGGCAAGTCCCTTCCTTATTCCTCCTTTCGTGGTCGAGGGCGGCGTTCTGGGGGCGGATCAGCCCCCCAGCCTAAGCCTCAGAGAGACTGGGGTAATCAACGCCGGGGCGGAAAACGCTCCCGTGGCCCCAAAGACAACAGAAAACTTTGACTGCGGGCTTCTACGAAGCTCTGGGTTCCTTGCCGAGGTGACCTTTCCAGTTTCCCATCCTGCCCCCCAGATTCCAGTTGGTGGTCGTCTTCACCACTTTTCAAGCGCCTGGTCCCTCCACATTCAGGATCCTTGGGTCCTGAGATTAATCTCGGATGGTTATTCGATAGACCTCGAATCAATTTCCCCATCCAATTATGTGGAGACAAGAGTTCTTTCACCAATCAAACAGGGGGCGCTAGAAACCTACATTTTGGAATACATCCAGAAGAATGCCTTAGAGGAAGTTCCTCTTGCAGAGCGGGGGTCAGGAATTTATTCTCCAGTCTTCCTAGTTCCCAAGGTAACAGGAGACTGGCAGATGATTATAGATCTGAGATATCTCAATCAGTATGTGAAGCACAAACGCTTTCGTATGGAAACTATTCAATCTGTGGTCAACCTCATCTCGCCAGGGGATTACCTGGCTACTCTGGATCTAAAGGATGCTTACCTTCATATTCCTATTCATCCGGTATCCAGAAAGTATCTAAGGATCGCAGTTCGGGTAGGGGGAGTTCTAAAACACCTCCAGTTTGTAGCCCTCCCGTTTGGAATTTCTTCGGCCCCACACACATTTACCAAAGTGGTGGTAGCGGTAGTTGCTGCTCTAAGGCTCCAGGGGCTCAGCATCGTTCCCTTCCTAGACGATTGGCTCCTCAGAGCTCCTTCTTCTGCGATCCTGTCCCAACATCTGCAACTAGCAGTATCCTTCCTTCACCAGTTAGGGTGGATAGTCAATTGGGCCAAATCCAATTTCCTCCCAACGACCTCAGTGAGGTTCCTCGGCTTCATAGTCGACTCAATCTCCATGACACTTTACCTCTCTCCCGAGAGGAAATCTCGGGTTCAGGAATCGGCCCTTTTTCTCTCTGTACCTCGGAGAGTTTCCATTCGCACTCTCATGCGGATGTTGGGACTTATGTCCGCTACCGTGGATGCGGTTCCTTGGGCTCTTTGGCATCTACGCCCTCTTCAATCAGAGGTGCTCGCCACTTGGAATCTCAGGCCCTCGGGCCTAAACAAGTGCCACTCCCTGTCTTATCGAGTCCGGTCCTCTCTCAGATGGTGGTCTCACCTCGAGGACGGCAAGTCAATGATCCAACCCCCTTGGATCATACTTACTACCGACGCGTCCCTTGTAGGTTGGGGAGCGCATCTCTTGGATCTGTTAGTGTGGGGATCTTGGTCTCCTCAGAAGAGAGGGTTAACCTCCAATCTCCTCGAGATTCGAGCCATCAGATTAGCACTCCTCCACTTTGCTTCTCTTCTTCAAGGGAAAGCAATAAAGATCCAATCCGACAGCATGACGGCTGTATTGTACATCAACAAGCAGGGAGGCACTCGATCACAAAGCCTCCTCAGAGAGGTGGGTCTGATCTTGGATTGGGCAGAGAGGAACCTAACCCACCTGTCGGCAGTTCACATTCGGGGATCTCTCAATGTGATCGCCGACCGCCTGAGCAGAGGACTTTCAACTGGAGAATGGTCTCTCCATCCAGAGATGTTCAAACAAATAACACTCAGGTGGGGTATGCCAGAAATAGATCTTATGGCAACAAGGTTCAACACCAAAGTGGTGAGATTTTGTTCCCTGTACAGGGAAGACAACCCAGTAGCAATCGATGCTCTCTCAATCCCATGGAGGTTCAGGCTGGCCTACATCTTCCCTCCAATTTCCTTGATCCCAAGGGTATTGATGAAAATCAGGCAGGACCAAGCCTCTGTCATAGCCATAATTCCATTTTGGCCCAAGAGAGCTTGGTTTACCCAACTCTTGCAAATGAGTCGGGGACAATTCTGGAGGCTTCCTCCAGAGCAAGCACTAGTGTCGGGGGACACTCACAGCTGCTCAAATCTTCAAATGTTCAACCTGACAGCCTGGAGGTTGACCAGTCCCTTCCACATCTAGAAGGGCTTTCTAGTGCGGTCTTGAATACCCTCTCGCATTCCAGAGCGGAGTCCACTAACAGAGCCTATAAAAGAATTTGGACAACTTTTCAGTCTTGGTGCTCCAAGAAACAACTACCTGGACAGAATCCAGCTGTTGCCACAATCCTCAACTTTCTCCAGGGGGGATTAGACAAGAATCTATCTCCTTCCACACTCAGAGTTCAGGTATCAGCCATCTCTGCCTTTCTCAATAAACCATTGTCTCAAGACCCACTAGTCAAAATATTCTTGAGGGGATCCTCAAGGTTAAAACCTACAATTATACAACCTGTCCCAGCATGGGACTTATCGATGGTGCTCAAGGGGTTAGCATCTCCCCCCTTTTGAGCCCTTGGAGGAGGTGGACATGAAGTTTGTTACCATTAAAATAACTTTTTTACTGGCAATCACTTCAGCCAAAAGGATTGGGGAACTTCAAGCGCTCTCGGCACTTGAACCATATACTAAATTTTTGCCGGATCGAGTGTTACTCAGATTCATGCCATCCTTTATACCTAAAGTTCCATCATTCCAAAATATAAATCAAGTTATATCCCTGCCAGTATTTTCTCCTCCTCCATCCTCCAATGAAGATAGGGCTCTTCATTGCCTAGATATCTCGAGATGTCTCCAGATCTATATAAGAAGATCTTTGGAGTTTCGGAAGGATGAAAATCTGCTAATTCTCTTTTCAGGACCCAAGAGAGGTCTTAAAGCTTCAAAGCCCTCCATCAGTAAATGGGTAAAAGATGCCATTCGTATTGCCATGGTATCCCAAGGTAAGGAGCCTCCTGAGTTTGTAAAAGCTCATTCCACCAGGTCTGTATCTACCTCCTTTGCGGAAAGGAGTCTTGTTCCCTTGGAACATATATGCAAAGCTGCTTCCTGGAGTTCACTCTCCACATTTATCACCCACTACAGACTTGACAGTAGATTGGCCGATTTTTCCTCATTTGGACGGACAGTATTATCTGCCGTCAGGCATGAGAGCCCTCCCTCATAGGGTTTCTGCTTGCCATTTCCCCATCTGTGCTACTGGTTAGGACGTAAGGGAATCGTTAATTTCTAACGATAATTTGTTTTCCCTTAGTCCTAACAGTAGCACAACTTTCCCTCCCTAGTTAAGTTATTTTCTTCTATTATTTGCCTTTAGTTCTTCTTGTTACTACACAATGGAGCAGAGGATGACCCTCTTACTTATACAGGGGGTTGTGGGTGTGTCTTTACTGATTGTTTAATTAGGTTCAATAAAACTTCCATCTGTCCTACCAGTTCGCGGGGGGTGGAATACCCCATCTGTGCTACTGTTAGGACTAAGGGAAAACAAATTATCGTTAGAAATTAACGATTCTGCCTCATTGATGTCTGCTGTGTGAGAGCCGGCAGCAGTCTTCTTGCTCCTCCCCCTTCTCTTCACATTAGTCTGCAGTGCGTACAGCCCCTCCCCTCTCCAAAATGTCCTGGAGTCCAGGACAAAGCAGAGCAGTGTAGACAAAATCACTAAATGCATTCCAGGAGGCAGGGGGCAGTTGTTTGACTGGCTTTTTCAGTATAAAATACTCAAAATGTTCTAATGAAATCAATTGTAAAACTTATTGGTTTTGCATGCTTTACAACATATCAAAAGTTTTTATATCTGACAGTGCCTATTTAAATAATCAACAAAATCAGCAAACTCATCTTCTCCTCCCCCCCAGACAACAAAAATATCGTCAACAAATCTCAAAAATAATTTAATATGTCTGACGAAAGGGTTGAAGGAGGAGAAGGTGTATTTCCTTTCAAACATTCCCAGAAAAATATTTGCGTAAACGCAAGAAACAAGGGTTTTTTCAGAAATTACACCTTTATCCACTTGTTTACGCAAAAGTGCACGTAATTTTTCTTTAATTGTAATGGTAGGGTTGGAAGGTAGTCGCTCATATAATATGGAATTTTTAAGTTGTTTATCTGCTTCTAAATTATGTTCCATTTGTTTCCAAATAACAACAGCCCCACCTTTGTCTGCCTTGGAGATTAAAATGTAATTATTTTTCAGTAGATTTTTTAGGACAATGTATTCCTCTCTTGTCAAATTAGGTATATGTGCAGGTTAAATTTGGGATTTAACCTCTTTAAGTACATTCTTGCTGAAAATGTCCAAGGGGCTCCCCGGAACAATTTGAGGGTTAAAGAGAGATTTATTCCCTCATAAAGGGGGGTGGACAATACCACTGTCATGATCATTAGACTGGGGAAACATAGCCCCGGACAGTTCAGCAAGAATTTTAGTTCAGTCAGCCTCATACTGAGTAAATTCTTTCACAATGGAAAACCCTAACGATCCTATTTTGCATGGGGTTTCACAATCATAGGATGCTTGACATGTGTCTTTATTTTTAATGCTGGAATTAGAAAATATTTTTTTAAGATTAAAGGGGTACTCCGCCCCTAGACATCTTATCCTAAGGATAGGGGATAAGATGTTAGATCGCCGGGGTCTCGCTGCTGGGGACCCCCCGGATCTCGGCTGCGGCACCCCGCTATCATTAATGCACAGAGCAGACTTGCTCCGTGCGTAATGACCAGATACTCCGCCCCTAGACATCTTATCCTAAGGATAGGGGATAAGATGTCAGATCGCCGGGGTCTCGCTGCTGGGGACCCCCGGGATCTCGGCTGCTGCACCCCGCTAACATTAATGCACAGAGCAGACTCGTTCCGTGCGTAATGACCAGTGATACAGGGGCCGGATCATCGAAACATACATAGTAACATGGTAACATAGTTCATAAGGTTGAAAAAAGACCAGAGTCCATCAAGTTCAACCTATATCCCTAATGAGTCCCTACTGAGTTGATCCAGAGGAAGGAAAAAAAAACTCATACTAGAGGTAAAAGTTCCTTCCCGACTACAAATATGGCAGTCAGAATAAATCCCCGGATCAACCTTCTGTCCCTATAAATCTAGTATACATAATCAGCAATGTTATTACTCTCCAAAAATGCATCCAGCCCCTTTTTTAACTCTATTACATAGATCACCATGAACAACTCCTCCGGGAGAGAATTCCACAGTCTCACTGCTCTTACAGTAAAGAACCCCCGTCTGTGCTGGTGTAGAAACCTTCTTTCCTCTAAACGGAGAGGATGCCCCCTTGTTATTGATACAGTCCTGGGTATAAATAGATCATGGGAGAGATCTTTGTACTGTCCCCTAATATATTTATGCATAGTTATTAGGTCCCCCCTAAGCCTTCTTTTTTCTAAACTAAATAACCCTAATTCTGATAATCTTTCTGGGTACTATAGTCCTCTCATTCCCCGTATTACTCTGGTTGCCCGTCTTTGAACCCTCTCCAGCTCCACTATATCTTTCTTGTACACTGGTGCCCAGTACTGTACACAGTATTCTATGTGTGGTCTGACTAGGGATTTGTACAGTGGTAGAATTATTTCCTTGTCATGGGGATCTATACCCCTATTGATGCACCCCATGATTTTATTAGCCTTGGCAGCAGCTGCCCAACACTGGTCACGACAGCTAAATTTACTGTTAACTAAGACTCCTAAGTCCTTTTCCATGTCAGTCGTCCCAGATTTTTCTTCCCCATGTGCATTACCTTACATTTATCAGTGTTGAACCTCATCTGCTACTTCCCAGCCCAAACCTCCAACCTATCCAGATCCATTTGTAACAGTGCACTGTCCTCTATAGTGTTTACCGCTTTACAGAGTTTAGTATCATCTGCAATGATTGCTACTTTACTATTCAACCCCTCTGCAAGGTCATTAATGCATATATGAAATAGGACAGGACCCAAGACGGACCCCTATGGTACCCCACTAATAACAGTCACCCAATCAGAATAAGTCCCATTAATAACCACCCTCTGCTTCCTATCATTGAGCCAGTTACTTACCAACTTGCACACATTCTCCCCCAGCCCAATCCTTCTCCTTTTAGGCACCAACATTTTATGTGGAACCGTATCAAATGCTTTGGAAAAATCCAGATATTCGACATCCAGCGATTCCCCCTGGTCCAGTCTGGAGCTCACCTTCTCATAAATGCTGATCAGGTTAGTTTGACAGGATCGATCCCTCATAAATCCATGCTGATATGGGGTTATACATTTATTTTTATCAAGATATTCCAAAATAGCATCTCTTAGGAAACCCCCAATTTACATACAACTGAGGTTAAACTAACAGGTCTATAATTCCCGGGGTCACCTTTTGACCCCTTCTTAAATATTGGCACCACATTTGCCATGCGCCAGTCCTGGTGAACAGTCCCTGTCATTATAGAGTCCCTGAATATTAAAAATAGGGGTCTGTCTATTACATTACTTATTCCTTTAGAAAACGGGGGTGAATGCCATCTGGACCTGGTGATTTGTCTATTTTGATTTTTTGTAGGCGGCATTGTACTTCTTCCTGGGTTAGACAGGTGACCTGAACTGGGGAGTTTACCTTATCACATTATATTTCACCTGGCATTTCATTTTCCTCAGTGAATACAGTGGAGATATTTTTTTAAATATATTTGCTTTTGCCTGATCCCTGTTTATAATTTCTTCCTCATAATTTTTTAAAGGGCCAACACTTTCATGTTTGACCTTTTTGCTATTTATATAGTTAAAGAACATTTTGGGGTTTAGTTTAACTTTTTTTTGGCAAAGAGTCTTTCTGTCTCTATTTTTGTGGCTTTTATCAGTTTTTTTTTTTACATATTTTACATTTTTCTCTATAGCTTTTTAATGCTTCTTCACTGCTGTCCTGTTTTAGTAATTTAAATGCTTCATTTTTGTCATTTATTGCCCCCTTAACATTTTTATTCATCCATATTGGTTTTCTTTTATTTCTGACCCTTTTATTCCCATAAGGTATATACATCTTACATTGATGATTTAAGATATTTTTAAAAGTCTCCCATTTAGTGTCGGTATTGTTCTTTTTGAGGACATTATCCCATTTTATATTGTCTGAGTTGATCAAACGTTGCCTTCCTAAAGTTCATTGTTTTTGTGGCTCCCTGAGAGATTCCCTTATTGAAGAACAAGTTATAATGTATTATATTATGATCACTATTTCCTAGGTGTCCATCTACTTGCACATGAATTACTCTATCAGGTACGTTGGTTAATATTAAGTCTAGTAGGGCACCCCTCTGGTAGGGCCCTGCACCATTTGGGACAAATAATTGTCTGTAGCTATAGTCAGAAACCTGTTTCCTTTATAAGATTCACAGGTCTCGGTCTCCCAGTTTATATCAGGATAGTTAAAGTCCCCCATTATTATCACATCATTTTGAGTTGCTGAGTTGTTTATTTGCCTTAATAATTGATCTTCTGGCTCTTCCATTATGTTTGGTGGCTTATAGCAAACCCCTATCAGAATTTTTTTATTTTTATCGCCATATATTTCTACCCATAATGACTCCACATTATTGTTTCCCTCCCAAATATCCTCCAGCAGTGCGGCCTTCAAATTGGACTTTACATAAAGACAGACTCCTCCCCCTTTCCGTTTCATCGAATAGACTATAACGCTGTATGTTGACCGCCCAGTCACAGCTATTGTCCAACCAAGTCTCTGTTATACCTACTATGTCATAATCCTCCTCAGAAATTTTCAACTCCAGTTCATCAGTTTCATTGGACAGACTTCTGGCATTAGTCCACATGCAATTCAATGGTGTATGTTTATTTTTTCCTATGATGCCTATCCCTCTTAATTATTCTAACCCCTCCCTCCGCTCCACCCCCAGGTACATTATTAAGTCCACCCCTCTATCTATACTATCTTCCCCCTCTATGTTGTAGGTTCCTTCCCCCCAGTCCCTAATTTAAACACTCCTCCACCCTTCTAGCCATCTTCTCCCCAAGCACAGCTGCACCCTCCCCATTGAGGTGCAGCCCGTCTGTACGGTAGAGCCGGTAACCGACAACGAAGTCGGCCCAGTTCTCCATGAACCCAAACCCATCCTTCCTATACCAGCTTCTGAGCCACTTGTTTACCTACCTAATCTCAAGCTGCCTCTCTGGTGTTGCTCGAGGTACAGGTAATATTTCAGAAAATACTACCTTGGAGGTCCTTGCCTTAAGCTAGCAACCTAAGTCCCTGAAATAATTTTTAAGGACACTCCACCTATCTCCTACTTTGTCATTGGTGCCAATATGTACCATGACTGCTGGGTCTTCTCCAGCCCCAACCAGCAACCTGTCAACCTGTCAGCCCCTCGTGACGTCACGGTCCGCCCCCTTAATGCAAGTTTATGGGAGGGGGTGTCATGGCCGCCACTCCCCCTCCCATAGACTTATATAGAGGGGCGGGCCGTTACATCATGAGGGGGCGGAGCCATGGTGTAACGATGCTCCGGCCCCTGCATTGCCATCATTACGCACGGAGTGAGTCTGCTCTGTGCAGTAATGATAGCAGGGTGCCGCAGTGGAGATCCCGGGGGTCCCCAGCAGCGCGACCCCGGCGATCTGACAAAAAAAAAGCATAAGGTTCCCCCTATTTTTATTCTCAGCCAAATACCAACCAAGTAGAAACAGCCTGACGTTACCAGGGTGGGCGAGGACCATTGTTACTGGCCCTCCCCAGCCTAAATAACGCCAACCTGTTACTGTCTATGCCCGGGAGCGCCATTTTTGATCCTCCGGGCCTGTTGGTACTGGCTCTTCCCTGCACCCCTGGGGCGGTGGGTACTGGGGTAATAATGGGGGGGATTATCGCCAGCAATTTTTTGTGGCAAACACTAAGCCCTGGCTTATTAATGGACTCCCTTTATAAGACAACTTCCACTACTAAGCCTGTAAAGTAAATAAATAAAAAAACACAACTTGTTTTAAAAAAAAAAAAATATTCCAAAAAACACTCCCCCAAAAGCCCTCGTTAACCATTTTATTAACATTAAAAAAAAAAAACACTGGTCACCATAGTCCTCTGAATCTAAAATAATCAACAGGATACATGGATCTGAAATGAGAAGTAAGAAAAAAAAATGAGTTAGTACATTTAGGGGGAAAAAAGTGGTAAAAAAAATTAATAAATACACACACATATATACCGTATTTATCGGCATATAACACACACTTTTAAATTTAAGGCAAAAAGCCTGGTCACTGATTTAAAGCAACCACAGCAGCGGCTGCTTGATAAGTATTAGCAGCACGGCCACGGCCACTTTAAATCAGTGACCAGCAGCGTCTACCTTGTCCGGATCTGCCCTACCTTTTAATCAGCGTCTCCCGCACTATCCACCAGTACCTGTCTATAGTGCGGGAGAAAACAAGTGACAGTTTTACTTTTCATTTTTCTTACCCTCCCCCCTCCCTCATCATTCCCCCTTTCCCTGCTTTTCATAGTTTTGTTTATTTTCCTTACCTTGCGGGTTCTGGCAGTGAAGCTGATCAGTGACGCCCTTTGTCGGCTACTCTCCGCCAAAAAGTGAAATCCCTGATGCCGCGCAGAGAAGCCGGGAGAGGACCTCACTCATCTGCTTCACTGACCGTCGCCCACAAGACAGCCGAAGCGCAGCCAGGTAAGAAAAGTGGAAGAATAGCATATACAGTGGTCTTCAACCTGCGGACCTCCAGATGTTGCTAAACTACAACTCCCAGCATGCTCGGACAGCCGTTGGCTGTTGGTTGAAGACCACTGGCATAGGAGGAACAAGATGGGGGGTTGATGAGACAGGGGGAAATGATGAGGGGGGGATGATCAGACAGATTGGGGGGGGTGATGAGACAGGGTGGGGGGATGATGAGGGGGGAATGATGGGGACATGATGAGACAGGGTGGGGGGATGATGAGACAGGGGAAATGATGAGGTGGAATGATGGGGGGCCATGATGAGACAGGGTGGGGGGATGATGAGACAGGGGGAAATGATGAGAGGGGAATGATGGGGGGCATGATGAGACAGGGTGGGGGATGATGAGGGGGGATGATGGGGGGACATGATGAGACAGGGGGAAATTATGGGGGGAATGATGGGGGGCATGATGAGACAGGGTGTGGGAGGATGAGACAGGGGGAAATGATGAGGGGGGGAATGATGGGGGGCATGATGAGACAGGGTGGGGGATGATGAGACAGGGGGAAATGATGGTGGGGGGAGGCACTAAATGCTTAATGTCTGTATGGCTAGTGGTGGTCTATGACAGGGGGAAATGATGAGACATGGGGGGATGATGAGAAATGGGGGGTGGCGATGAGAGGGGTAAATGTGGCACAGGGATTGATAAAAGGGAAGGAATGATGTGGCACTGGAGGGGGCAGGACCAAACTGAAGTGCAGAAGAAAACGAAGTTGGGGGGGGGATGATGTGGCATTTAGTCCAAGTCATTTATTTAATTTTTTTTTTTTTTACTTAAATTTCCCTGTTAAAATGGGGGTGCGTGCTATACACCAGTGCGTGTTATACGCCGATAAATACGGTAAATAAAACAAATTTTTTTCAAAGCTGGAAATTGGTGTTCTGAAGTAATTTTATTGGTTTTTTCGTATATTGCTAAAATAATGGTATTCAAAAGTGATTTATTGGATTTTGCTTATGTAAGCCAAATTTATCAACCACCCTGTTATAGTATGATAAATGTACCATACATAAGCAAAACTAAAGCAAAAAAAAAAAAAGCCTACAGAACTCTCTTACCAAAGCAACAATGATAAATGCCCCCCTAAGTGTCTGGGCATCCACTTGGCATATGAGGTTCAATGTGGATAAATGTAAAGTTATGCATCTGGGAATTAAAAATCTGCATGCAACGTATGTCTTAGGATGGTTGACCTGGGAGAGTAGAAAAGGATCTGTGTTTAGATAGAAATGGCTGCCTGACATTGTGTGCTAAGGCCAGCAGGATATTGTCATGTATCAAAAGAGGTATGGACTCGAGGGACATGGACATAATACTACCTCTTTATAAAGCATCGGTACGGCCTCACCTGGAATATGCTGTTCAGTTTTGGTCACCAGTTCATAAAAGGGACGTTGTGGAGCTGGAGAAGTTGCAGAGATGTATGACTAAACTAATATAGGGTATGGAACATCTTAGCTATACGGACAGATTAAAGAATTACATTTGTTTAGACTTGAGAAGAGACGTTTAAGGGGGGGGGGGATATGATCAATGTACAATATATAAGTATATAAATGGCCCATACAAAAAATATGGGGAAAAACTGTTGCAGGTTAAACCCCCTCAAAGGAAAGGGGGCACTCCCTCCATCTGGAGAAGAAAAGGTTTGGTTTCAAGGGGCGACATGCCTTCTTTACCATAAGAACTGTGAATTTATGGAACAGTCTACCTCAGGAACTGGTCACAGCAGAAACAGTTGAAAGCTTTAAAGCAGGGTTAGATACATTCCTAGAACAAAATAACATTGTTTATGCAGAAATATAATCACATCCCTTCCCCTTCATCCCACCATACCCCATCCCTTCAATTCCTTGGATGAACTTGATAGAAGTATGTCTTTTTTCGACCATACTATGTAATTATGTATTGATTGTTCCACACAGCCTTGTAATGCTGCTCTACGTGCATACGTAGAGACATAGAGGGAGATTTATCAAAACTTGTCCAGAGGAAAGGTTGCCCAGTTGCCCATTGCAACCAATAAGATAGCTTCTTTCATTTTTCAGAGGCCTTGTTAAAAATAAAAGAAGCAAGATGATTGGTTGCTGTTGGCAACTGGGCAACTTATCCTCTGGACAGGTTTTGATAAATCTTTGATAAATCTCCCCCATAGTTCCTATTATATGACCCTGGCCATGGCTTACTTTCTGTTTTCCAGAGACAGAACTGTGCCATGTTTTTTGCATCTGGTAAGGTAGAAAAGAATTTACACATGGCAGAATACCAGATAGGTACACAACCACCCGACTGTGCATCTCCTCTGGAAAGGTTTTTTCTCAAGCCTACAGATGCAAAAGCATCGCTATAACCTGCTCCTGAGATGATCATACCAGCAGGCCTACAAGCAGGTACATTTGACAGATGTTCTGGCCCTACTTCTTCTCTGCTCTTCATCACTGACTGTACCTGTGTCCTAGTTCCCAGGTCCTGTCCAAAACCTACATTATCCTCATCATCATCATCAAACTCCTGCTCTTCATTCCCTCCAATGCTCTCAGGATGAACTTATGATGTCTGTTCATGAGCTCCTTGCTTCCCCTTACCATAGCCGCCATGATGCCTTTACAATATTTCCATCATGAATACCACCACCAGTTCTATGACTGCTATGCTCGGCCACTGCTTCCTGTCTACCACCTCTGCAACACACTCCAAAGGATGACTGTCCCCACACAACTTCTTCTTGTAGCTAATGCCATCCTTCTGCTTAGCACTAGAGGGTAAAGACAGACATGATGGAACAGACTGTCTAGAAAGGCTATGTTCACCATGCCATGTAACTGTAGATGATGAGGAATCCATTGACCCCTGACTCAACATCATATGGTCAGTCTCTCTCTCCTGAGATGACCAAGAAAAAAACAACCAGTCAAAATTGGCCATATTATCCTCTAAAACAACACAACCCCTGAAAGGAGTGGACAACTTTTGCTTGCTGCTGCTGCTGCTACTTCTACTACCACCAGGTACCCGGATTCTGCTACCTGTACTGGGCATGGGCAAATGGGTGGTGTGCTGGTACTGGCTTACTGGCATAGGACATGGCTGGCATCCTATGATCTCTTCTCTGCCCTCGTCATTCCACTACAAAATATTTTTTCTGTTTTTCTGCTTAGTTTTTCAGTCAAACACTGACAATTCAAGTAACATGGCATAGAAGGCCTAGTCAACTTTTACTCTCACAGCTTAAAAAACTATTTTTGTTAAAAACAGCGATAAATGCAGTTTTTTTTTGTTAAACTCAGAAAATACATTGTGTAACATGTACACATGATAATTTTTCTCAAATATGTATTCCCACAGAATTGACCTAAGACAGGATTTTATGTATAGGCAAACCCATTCCCTTTCCTAATTGTATAATCATTTGTCTATAATTTCTACTAGCATCACCAAGCATACTATATATAGTTTTACTTAGTCTAGATGCAGACAAAGCATTTTAGACCATATTCTAGGCACGTGTAATGCTTTACTTCAACTATTTTAAATTTTTTTCATCATAAACATTTTTTTCATTATTTTTGGAATATTGGTTGTTGTCCCAAACTGTGCTGTTGCTCTTCCTTTTCTGTGACAAATCTACCTTTTTCTGCTCTGGACTCTACAGTTCTTATTGATACTTCATACTTTGTGTATGTGCACCCCACAGGAGATACAGAGCTAGGTTGCTGAGACAGCGCTGCATTCCAGTACAGGTGAAGTCTGCCTCTTGTGTGCTCTCCACTTTCCTATCTTACTGCTGTTATATTTGTAAATTACTTCTATTTTAAAATTGTAACCCTTCCAGTACTTATCAGCTGCTGTATACTACAGAAGAAATTTTCTTTTTGAATTTCTTTTCTGTCTGACCACATTACTCTCTGCTGACACCTCTGTCCATGTCAGGAACTGTCCAGTAGAAGCAAATCCCCATAGCAAACATATCCTGCTCCAGACAGTTCCTGACATGGAGAGAGGTGTCAGTAAAGAGCATTGTGGTTTTGATTTCCTTTGACACCACTTTGGTCTTGGCCATTGTGGAGTTTGGAGTGTGACTGTTTGAGGTTGTGGATAGGTGTCTTTTAGACTGATAACAAATTCAAACAGGTGCCATTAACACAGGTAATGAGTGGAGGACAGAGGAGACTCTTATGCTAGGTTCAGACTACGGAATCTCCGGGCAGAAAATTTCCGCCCAGAGATTCCGAGTGCGGCCAGCGCTGACTGAATCAGTCGGCGCTAGGCCCGCATGGACACTGCAGTCTAAAATAGACTGCAATGTGTTCCGCGCGGATTTCCACCTGAAGAAAGAGCAACGCCTTTATTCAGGTGGAAATTTCCAAGCGGATTTTCCGTTCACAAATTCTGCTTCACAAATTCCGAAATGTGAATTTGTGAACGGAAAACCATTCATTACACTATACATTTTAGCAAGCGGAATTTCTGCCTGCAATTTCAAAGCAAAATTGCAGGCGGAAATTCCGTAGTCTGAACGTAGCCTTAAAGAAGAAGTTACAGGTCTGTGAAAGCCAGGAATCTTGCTTGTTTGTAGGTGACAAATACTTATTTTCCACCATAATTTGCAAATAAATTTGTAATAAATAAGACAATGTAATTTCATGGATTTTTTTTTCTCATTCTGTCTCTCATAGTTGAGGTATACCTATGATGAAAATTACAGGCCTCTCTCATCTTTTTAAGTGGGAGAACTTGCTTACTAAATACATTTTTTCGGCCCACTGTATATTGTTTAACTGCCAAGAGACGGATGGGTTGGATGAATAGGTTTTGTGCAAAATTCCCCATTTAAATGGCACACAGTATCATTAAATTACCTGAACGTTCAGATACTGGCAAACCTACACCATCTATATAAACTAAAAATATCATTGCTTCTGACTAATATTTTCTTATTTCTGTCACAATGTAAACTGTTTCATATTCAGGTCATTGCAATCTAATATAGATGCAAATTTTTCCTTAATTGCTTTATGTCCTTCAGATTATTCCTGTCCTGCTCACACCCTCGGATGATAAAATGGTTTAAAAATGTTGCAGAACATTTATTTGCAAACAAACAGTATATAGGCCAGTAGAGTTAGTATAGGCATTCTCCAATTAAAGACCTAAAATAGTCCCAACTTCCCTAAATAAAATTATACACAATGCATTCAGAATGTCTTCAGATCCTTTCACTTTTTCTGTGTGTGACAGTTTTCTCATAATTCTTATGTGATTTTCACCCCTGTATTTATTTTTAACAGCATACAAAATGACTGTTGTCTCAAATTTTTCCCAGGTTGCAATGCAGCCGAGACCTGACTCACTAGTCAGCTGATGACAGGGAGCCTGTCTGCTTCAATGGTTGGAGCGATCTCTTGGTGGGAGAGAGATCAATCTGCAACTAATGCAGCAGCTGTAGGCACCCTGATTGAAAACCACAGGTATTTTTAAATGGATGCAGCTCATTTATGTTTCAATGGGTGGGGTGGCAGATGTGTGGGAGAGAGGAAAATGGAATCATGGGATTTGTAGTCAAAAACCCAAACAGCAAATACCAGTTTACAGAAAGCTAGCCACAATGTTCTGGTAATCTCACAACACAGCCATTTAGCACCAAGACAAGCACAGATCCTTCCTAAGCATGTCCATTACTGTCTGCCAGGTATGTACTAAAATCACTGTATGGTGGATAACCCCTTTAACCCCGTAGATACCACAGGCTTTTTTCATTTTTGAACTTTTGTTTTTTCCTCCTCACATTCTAAAAGTCCTAACACTTTCAATTTTCCACATACAGATATGAGGGATTGTTTTTTGTGCCACCAATTTTACTTTGTAATGACATCAATCATTTCACTCCAAAATGTACGGTCAAACCAGAAAAAAATATTTGTGTGGCTAAGTTGAGTAGATTCTACGCAGAACACTTTTTTTTGTAATAATGACACCTTATCTTTATTCTGTAGGTCCATATGATTAAAAGGATACCCAACTTATATTGGTTTGATTTTGTTTTACTTCTGTTAAACAACTAACTTTATGCACACAAATTTACAGGTTAAAAAATTTCCTCTTCTGACCCCTATAACTTTTTTATTTTTCAATATACAGGGATGTGTGAGGGTTAATTTTTTGTGACGTGATCTGTAGTTTTTATCAGTACCATTTTTTATTTCATGGGACTTTTTGATCAGGTATACAAAGTGACCACAAATACACAAATTTAGACTTAAGTAAACGCCATTGATCGTGCGGTTTAATTAACATTACATTTTTATATTTAGCAAAATTTACGCACGCGGCAATATCACATATGTTTATTTTATTATGCTTATATATTTTTTATATGGAATTTGGGAAAAGGGGGGTGATTTAAACTTTTAATATGGAAGGGGTTAATGGGTGTTTTTTTTTTAACTTTTATTAACCCCTTAAGGACGCAGCTCATTTTTACCTTAACCCCTTAAGGACCAAGGACGTATGAGTATGTCCTTGGTCCCGCTCCCGTGATATAACGCGGGGTCCCACTGTGACCCCACATCATATCATGGCGGGCCCAGCATTATAGTGAAGCCGCTAATAGCCCTGATCGCAGTGCCACGCGCTATTAACCCTTTAGCCGCACGCTCAAAGCTGAGCCACGCGGCTAAAAGTGAAAGTAAAAACTGCCGGTTAGCTCAGTGGGCTGTTCGGGATAGTCGCGGCATCCCGAACAGCTTACAGGACAGCAGGAGGGTCCCTACCTGCCTCTTCGCTGTCCGATCGCCGAATGACTGCTCAGTGCCTGAGATCCAGGCATGAGCAGTCAAGCGGCAGAATCATCGATCACTGGTTTCTTATGAGAAACCAGTGATCAATGTGAAATATCAGTGTGTGCAGTGTTATAGGTCCCTATGGGAGCTATAACACTGCAAAAAAAAAGTGAAAAAAAAAGTGAATAAAGATCATTTAACCCCTCTCCTATTAAAAGTTCGAATCACCCCTCTTTTCCCATAAAAAAAAATACAGTGTAAATAAAAATAAAAATAAACATATATGGTATCACCGCATGCGAAAATGTCCAAATTATAAAAATGTATTGTTAATTAAACCGCACGTTCAATGGCGTAATCGTAAAAAAATGCCAAAGTCCAAAATAATGCATTTTTGGTCACTTTTTATATCACGAAAAATTCAATAAGTCCTATCAATGCAAAAATGGTACCATTAAAAACTTCAGATTACGGTGCAAAAAATGAGCCCTCATACCTCCCCATACGTGGAAAAATAAAAAAGTTATAGGGGTCAGAAGATGACAATTTTAAACGTATTAATTTTCCTGCATGTAGTTATGATTTTTTCCAGAAGTACGACAAAATCAAACCTATATAAGTAGGGTATCATTTTAATCGTATGGACCTACAGGATAAAGATAAGGTGTCATTTTTACCAAAAAAATAATATACTACGTAGAAATGGAAGTCCCCAAATTTACAAAACGGCGTTTTTTTTTTCAATTTAGTGTCACAATGATTTTTTTTTTCCGTGTCACCGTAGATTTTTGGGCAAAATGACTGACGTCATTACAAAGTTGAATTGATGGCGCAAAAAATAAGCAATCATATGGATTTTTAGGTGCAAAATTAAAAGAGTTATGATTTTTTTAAAGGCAAGGAGCAAAAAACGAAAGTGCAAAAATGGAAAAAACCCCGGTCCTTAAGGGTTAAGGACGCAGGCCTTTTTTTGCAAATCTGACCACTGTCACTTTAAACATAAATAACTCTGGGATACTTTTACCTTTAATTCTGATTCCAAGATAGTTTTTTCGTGACATATTCTTCTTTATATTAGTGGTAAAATTTCGTCGGTGAAAAATTCTCAAATTTTATGAAAAATTTGCATTTTTTTTACTTTGAAACTCTCTGCTTATAAGGAAAATGGACATCCCAAATAAATTATATATTGATTCACATATACAATATGTCTACTTTATGATTGCATCATAAAGTTGACATGTTTTTACTTTTGGAAGACATCAGAGGGCTTCAAAGTATAGCAGCAATTTTCCAAATTTTAAGGGACCAGTTCAGTTTTGAAGTGGATTTGAGGGGCCTTCATATTAGAAATACCCCACAAATGACCCCATTATAAAAACTGCACCCCCAAAGTATTCAAAATGATATTCAGTGTGTTAACCCTTTAGGTGTTTCACAGGAATAGCAGCAAAGTGAAGGAGAAAATTCAAAATCTTCATTTTTTACACTCATGTTCTTGTAGACCCAGTTTTTGAATTTTTACAAGGGGTAAAAGGAGAAAAATCTTCCTAAAATTTGTAACCCAATTTCTCTTGAGTAAGGAAATACCTCATATGTGTATTTGAAGTGTTCTGTGGGTGCACTAGAGGGCTCAGAAGGGAAGGAGCGACAATAGGATTTTGGAGAGTGAGTTTTTCTGAATAGTTTTTGGGGGTCATGTCACATTTAGGAAGCCCCTATGGGGCCAGAACAGCAAGAAAACCCCCACATGGCATACTATTTTGGAAACTACACCCCTCAGGGAACGTAACAAGGGGTCCAGTGAGCCTTATCACCCCACAGGTGTTTTACTACTTTTTGTTAAATTTGGATGTGTAAATGAATTTTTTTTTCACAAAAATGCAGTTTTTTCCCCAAATTTTACATTTTTACAAGGAGTAATAGATGAAAATGGCCCCCCAAATGTATGGAGTATGGAAATACCTCATGTGTGGATGTCAAGTGCACTACGGGCGCACTGCGCAGAAGAGAAGGAGTCTTCAGATGTTTTGTCTCCAACTTCCAAAATCTTTTTATTTTGAGTCTTCTGGCCTCATCCCAAGGTCCTCATCTTAGTTACAAGCAAATAGCAAGCTGATATATAGGTTAAAGTTAACAAATATCTTTCTGCAGCATTAGCAATGGCATATAAGTATTAATATATTGATCAACAATCAGAATCATTATAATCAATTTCAACAGATGTAGGTATGTGATATGCACTTATGAGGGCAGAAAAATGCGCTACTGTACGCTTAATAAACGTATTGGAGTAAAACACCAGCCGGCGATTACTTTTGGCTGTCCTTTCACAGTATTTAGGCCCTTGACAGATTAACAGACACAAAATAGTACACCACTTAGATGTAAGTATGTGGTATGCACTTATGAGGGCAGAAAAATGCGGTACACAACGCTTATAAAAACATATTTTAGTAAAACACCAGCTGGTGATTACTTTGGCCTGGACTTTCTTACTTTGATTACTTTGACCTCTTCCCGGCAACCAGGCACCAGGACATTGCTGGTAAGAGGCACAGTTTGCCAAATCCCCAAATCCATAAGGTTTATGAAGTTGGGGCAGCTTGCTGAAATGTATGAGGCAACACACAGCATTCTGCCCCTCTCTGTAATACAATGCTGAAGAAAGTAACTGGGAGGTTAATGGCTGCAGAAAATATCCTTTTCAGTGAAAAAAAAACACTGCTCTCTGTCCACTAGAATGCTGATGTGAGTAGGATGTGAATCGCTGCTAGAATGAGCTTTTCGGTGTAAAACATACACATCGATGTCCATCCTATCTGTATTCAGTGTAATGAATGATATGACGAGCTGCAAAATGTCTGCCGATTATATAGGGATGTAAGTAACATCACAGGGGTGACTGGCTGCTCATAGGCTGCATCCTGCAAGTAATTCAGGGACTTCCCTTCCCGCCTTGCCTTCCTGCCTTCCCAGCCTTCCTTGCCCCATGTACTGACATGTGGATCCACCATTTTAGATGCCCTGGAGCCTGGACAGCAGGAAATGGAGTTCAATAAAGCGATTGGCGCTATAGAATCGCGGTGATATTCGCTTTCGTTGCTAATTGAATATTTAATGAAATTCGTAACAAATTTGGGTTCGTCAGCTTCGACTCGCTCATCTGCAATTCTAAAATGGGAAGGAAACTTTTCATGCACTTCAGCCACTCAGCCACTCATACACCGCAAAGCACACCCTTTTTTTATTTTTATTTATTTTTTTATTTTTTTTTATTGAAAGTTTTCCAATTTTAACAACAAGACAAAACCATCAGATACAACAAAGTCATCTTTGTTCACATTGACATTCCTGTTTTTCATTGTGAGGCAATTGCATCTGTTATCAGCTTCCAAACAATAACCTGAACAACAACTAAAGCAAAGTGGCTTCGTAGTATCACCCAGTGTTTCTTTTATCTCCATATCTGTCTGAATGTTACAAGAGATGTGTAAATGGTACAATCTGTAGTACAATTAAACTAGGTTATCTGACATGTGCTTAGATTCAGATGTCTTTCTATCGTGAATAGTCTCAATCGTGAATAGTTGCAGGGGTCACATAGGTCATGTTTGTCCCAAGAGATCTAATTTCAAGTTCTAATCTCTCCAGCCTAAAAGTTATTAAATATATACAACATATAATATGAGCTATATATTTATACAGTGCGGTGAGGATATCCCAACGGTGTAAAAAAATCACGTATCTATTGGCTCCCATGGCTATAATTTTCTTAAATGAAAGCGTGGTGTTCAGTTTATTGTGCAGGTGGGCCATTGTGGGGATTTCTTTCGATTTCCATTTACTCACCAACAATATTTTAGCTAATATGCTCATAATGCAGAAAAGATCTCTAGAGGGCCGCGAAAGGGTCTGCAATTCTAAAAACAATAAGACCGATTGAGGGGACCATGGTATTCATGTTCCTAAGGTAAGTGTAAATAAAGTTTTACATGAGGTCCAGTAGGGTTTCACTAGCGGGCATGTCCATAGTATGTGGTATAGTGTGCCCCGATTTTCACATCCCCTCCAGCACAGGGGAGACGACTCTGGATAGATGTGATTAAGACAGTCAGGAGTATAATAGAATATAATTGCCAGTCAGCAATAGAAAATATATGGCCCATTTTCTTTTCCCAATATCTAAAGGGATGCGTTTTAATAAACATATCAGGGTGTGTAAGGTTACGATATATTGGCTTCAGACCCTTCAGAGGGAGAGCCAAAAACCGAAAAGCAGAACCGTCTGTTGGGATTCTAGTAGGGGATAGATTAGCTAAAAAATGGCGGATTTGTAGATACTTGTAGAAGTCACCCTGAGTCAACAAGTAAGTGTCTTTAATCATTTGGAATTGTTTTAAATGCACACTCGAGTGAGGCTCTAGTAGTAAGCAAACGTGGGTGATTCCATTGGTTATCCATCTCTCTAGGTCTAGGTCGGGTATCGAGCACTGTATTAGAGAGAGAGGCATATCCCCTACCGGGAGAGTAGTCGGGGAGGTGGCATTTCTCACAAAGTTTCTCCATGCTTGGTATGCTGCCTTAACCAAGGGGTTATTAAAAGTTGGGGTGGGTATGTCCCAGAAGGGCAGATAAAGGAGATCCCTAATTTCATATGGCGCAACAGAGGGTTGTTCTATAGCTACCCAAGGGAGGCCCAGTGAGGTACGCCACCAATGCCTTAACATTGACACCAAAGTTGCAGTGTAGTATTGCTTCAAGTCAGGCGAGCCGAGGCCACCTTCCCTTTTGGTCTTGCTGAGGATAGCCGCAGATAACCTAGGCCTGCCCCCCGCCCACGTAAGGGATGAGAGAAGTGTTTTTAGTTTAGCAAAGAAGGAAGTAGGGAGGGAGATCAGTAAGGTACAGAAGAGGTATAAAAGTTTAGGGAGAAGAAACATTTTGAACGTAGCTATCCTTCCCACCCAGGACAGTTCAAATTTGGTAAGTCTTTCCACTTCTTTGGTAAGAGAAAGCAATAGGGAGTCATAGTTAGCCTGGATAAGAAGATTGTGTGGGTAAGTCAAAGAGATGACCAGATATTGCATTTGCACGTTTGCCAGTCAAATGAGAAAGAGGACCGAAGGGATGTGAGTGTTGTTTGAGAGAGATTAATGGGTAGAGCTTGCGTTTTAGCTGCATTAAGGTGATAATATCAGAGTATCCCAAAAAAACGTATGTTGTCCATGATCGCCGGTAGCGAGATGTCCGGGTCGGTAATGCAAAGTATCACTTCATCTGCATATAATGAGATTACGTGTTTGGTATTTCCTATTGATACTCCCGAAATCATAGTATCTGTGCGTAGTATCTGCGCCAGCGGCTCCATGGACAGAATGTAAAGAAGTGGGGACAATGGGCACCCCTGTCTCGATCCATTTGTGATGAAAAATGGGTCAGAGAGTGCTCCGTTAGGGCAGGAATAGAGAGAGGAAAGTGCAGAAATTATCATCGCAGAAAATCCCAATTTTCGTAGGACCGAGAAGGCGAACGACCACCAAAGGCGATCGAACGCCTTCACGGCATCAAGTGCTAGTATGAGTGCCTGGCCGCCTGTCCTCTCCAAGTGCGAAAAAATGTTTAATAGGCGTCTGGTATTGTCAACGGCCTGGCGGCCAGCCACAAACCCAGACTGGTCTGCACTAATTAAAGAGGGGAGAACCAATGCTATCCTGGTTGTTAGTAATTTGGCAAGTATTTTCAAATCCTGGTTTAGCAAGGATATTGGCCGGAAATTTTGAGGGCAATCAGGTGTCTTTCCCGGCTTAGGCAGGGTAACTATTCTTGCTTGTAGGTTTTCGGTAGGGTGTGTACCTGTTTCAGCCGCATATTGGCAAAAAAGTAATAAGTGTGGGACCAGGATATCTTTAAAATGTTTATAATATGAATTAACAAATCCATCAGGATTGGGGGCTTTATCTGGAGGAAGAGAAATCGATCACTTTAGTTACTTCCACCTCTGTGAAGTCAGCGTTTAAGGACTTCAGTTGTAAGGGGGTCAGGGTGGGAAGATTTAAACGAGTGAGATAGTCTTGTGTAAGTGAGGATAGGTCTGGGGGGGGGGGGTCAGCTACAGTGTTTCTAAGGTTATAAAGATGTGAATAGTATGTTTGGAATCCGTTGGTGATATCTGATGGTGTATACAATTTTTGTTTGGTGGTTGGATGCACCAAGTACAATATACAGGATTTTTGTTGTCTTTGTTTTAAACGGTGGGCCAAGAGTTTGCCCGCCTTGCCATTTTGAGAATAATATCTCGCTTGTAATTTATGATACGTTTTTCATAATTTGATTTGTAATAAACATCTCAGGTCTCTCCTGCAGGACACCACCAGTGCCACTGACTCATCAGAGGGAGATATTTTATTAGCTATCTCTGCAGTTTTTAATTTTTGTAACAAGTCAACTATTTGTTTGCTTCTTTGTTTTTTTTAATAGTGACCCATATTTGATGCATGAACCCCTTATAACTGCTTTGTGGCAGTTCCATATTGTCATTGGGTTTGTAATTTAGTTAATATTATGGGAGAAGTAGTCTGTTAAGTCCTTGGTAAGTTGTTCGTCATAAAAGGGTATTGACCACAAAAAAGGGTTACTTTGCCAATTATATACGGGAGGGGAAGAGGAGATGTATTTTATTTGTAGGGGAGTGATCTGACCATTTAATGGGTTCAATTGGGGTTTTAAGGGCATTGGAGAGCAAGCTATGGTCAACGAAAAACATGTCTATGCGGGAGTAGGAGTTGTGAACTCCTAATAGGAAGGTGTAATCCCTTTCTGTTGTATGTTGGATTCTCCAGATATAATATAGCTCATGTTCCCATAGAAAGGTAGAAAGTGGGACAGAGGAGAGGCGAGAAGAAGAGGTGGTATCTAGGGAGCTATCCGAAATCATGTTACAGTCCCCACATACAATTAGGGAACCCCTTATTGACTTGCGAACTATCCTCATCAAGCGGTTGAAGAAACATAATTGGCCCGCATTAGGTGTATATATTGAAACAATTGTGAGGTCAATTGCATTGATGGTGCACCTCAAGATTACATACCTTCCCATGGGATCTGTAGTGACTTCATGCAGTGTAAAGGCAACCGTATCTTTCACAGCAATCGCGACCCCTCTAGACCACCTGTGATAATGAGAATAGAAAATGTGAGGATAGGCAGGGTCATGTAATCTGTTATCATCTCTAGGGAGTAAATGTGTTTCCTGTATGCATATCATGTCCCCTTTAAGAGATTGTGCTTCCTTCCATAGGAATGACCGTCTGTGTGGTGCATTTAGGCCATTCACATGCATGCTGATAACAATAATCACCATTTAAAAAAGGCACCTCCCAGCCAGCGTGCGCCCGTCATGATGAAATAAAGTACCTGGATACCAAAATATGGAGAGTGAGCCACTTAAAATAATAAAAACCATAAAAATCAACAAACAAAACCTTAATAGCAATGCAGTATGAAACATGAGGGTCAACTCCGAAGAGATGACCACCAAAGACAAGTGGGGGTTAGAGTCCACTCTGTGGCCGAGGGAAGGGAGTCCACCAACAGGGCCCGCCTCAATAAATGTTAGTCCTCCGCTGGAGAAAGTACATGCCGGTAATTCAGGTCACAGACCAATCCTTTTCTTGTCTAGATGGGCGAGTCGGGTAAATCGGAGTCAAATTCCAGGATTTTAGTAGAACAGTACCTTCGTCAACAGATCTCACCACATGCATAGTGTCATTGTGGCGGACCAGAAGATGCGTTGGGAAGCCCCAAAGCACACCCTTCTTGAGCTGCAGCATCAGAACGGTATCCCTCAACATAGTCTTATTTGCAACGTTTCCACACGTTGGAATTCCACCCTCCATATGTTGGACCGAATACAAATAGAGAAAAGCCATCAGCGATTTCTTGATGATCAAAGCGGATAGGGGGACTCCCGTGTGTAACTTCAATGTCAACAAGTGGAGCTCATACGTGACACCTGCCGTTTGCTCAGGCCCTTTGAGAAAGCCACATTATTAGTCAGTCACCAGGATTACGTGATGAACAAGGTAATTCCACTGCTTAATTTCCTATAACACGTGTTGAAAGCGATGGCTGGCCAGGGCAATGGAGATGTGGTGCCTACATCTCATGGCCACATGAGCCCTGTGGAGGCTGAACTGGAGGAGAATGAGGAGGGGAAGGGGCACAGTGGATCACAGTTTATTTTCGCAAGATGGGCGGTGTTTCTAGTCATCTGACAGGAGAGGAGCAAGAGCAGCCAGAGGAGCTAGACTGTTATGAGGAAGGCGAGACAGAGGACCCAGGCGCACCGTGGCAGTATGCAGTGGAGATGGAGGCAGGGAGTGCCTCCGTGTCACTTGCACAAATGACACGATTCATGCTTACTTGCTTGCATAGTGACCGCCAAATTGTCACCATTCGGCAGCGGGATGAATTCTGGCACTCCACCTTATTGGACCCTTGCTATCGTCACAAAATGGGGGCCTTTTTTTACTGAGAGGGAGGACAAACTGACCTACTACAGAGACATCCTACATAGTCAGCTGGCTGATGCCTATCAGCACCATCGTCCAAACTCTCGCAGGTCTGACTCGGGGGCCCTCTGTGCTCACCTATTGTAGAGGTGTGGGGTGGCAGGAGTAGTATCAGCTCCATCAACAGCAGCCTACAGTGGCTGATGAGTACCTTTCTTCACCTGCATAGTGAAGCAACTCATCAGCAGCAGGTAGACCTGGAGCAGGATCTGAACCAGCAAGTGGTGGCATACCTTGACATGCCCATGACAACACATCTTGAAGATCCGCTGGACTTCTGGGCAGCCAAACTTGATTTGTGGCCGCAACTAGCAGAGATTTTCCTGGAAAAGCTCTCCTGCCCATCCAGTAGTGTGCTATCAGAGCAGTGTTTAGTGCAGCAGGGGCCATAGTCACCCCAAGGAGAACTCGTCTGTCCACGAAAAATGTGGAGAGACTGACCTTTGTGAAGATGAAACGGTCATGAATCAGCCAGGATTTCCATCCACCAATGTCTGATGCATCAGAGTAGATTGACCATGGTGCCACACCAATACTTCACAAGTATAGAGCCAAACAGATTTAAGGCGCTGCTCCCCAGTTACAAACATTTCTCCGCATCAGATCTTTTTTCACCCACCTTCGTTACCAGGTACTGGTATTGCCACCCACCGCACCGCTCTTTCACCACTCTTGACCTTCAGGACTCCTGATGCTGCTGCCCCCTCTGTCACCAGGCTGTCTCATTCTGCCACCATATGGTCTCCACATGCTTCCGCCAACTCCAGGCTGTGCCATTCAGCCACTATTTGGTCTCCTCATCTGCCGCCAAAACCAGGCTGTGCCATTAAGTCACTATATGGTCTCCTCATCTGCCGCCAACTCCAGATTGTACCATTCAGCCACTATATGTTCTACTCATCTGCCACCAACTTCAGGCTGTGCCATTCCACCACTATATGTTCTTCTCACGCTGCCATGAACTCCAGGCTGTGCCATTCAGCCACTATATGTTCAACTCATGCTGCCATCAACTCTAAGCTGTGCCATACAGCCAATATATGTTCTACTCATGCTGCTGCAAACTCCAGTCTGTGCCCTTCAGCCATTATATGTTCTAGTCATGCTGCCCCAACTCCAGCCTGTACCATTCAGCCACTATATGGTCTCCTCATCTGTCGCCAACTCCAGGCTGTGCCATTCAGCCACTATGTGTTCTACTCATGCTGCCACCAAATCCAGGCTGTGCCATTCAGCCACTATATGGTCTCCTCATCTGCCACCAACTCCAGGCTGTGCCATTCAGCCATGATATGTTCTACTCATGCTGTCACAAACTCCAGGCTGTGCCATTCAGCCACTATGTGTTCTACTCATGCTGCCGCCAACTCCAGACTGTGCCATTCAGCCACTATATGCTCTACTCATTCTGCTGCCAACTCCAGGCTGTGCCATTCAGCCACTATATGTTCTACTCATGCTGCCACCAACTCCAGGCTGTGCTATTCAGCCACTATATTGTTTACTGATGCTGCTGGGCCTGGGACATTACCTAAAAAATTTCATGGTAGCACTAGATACCATAAATCTTCAATTTAAATTGTAAAATTAATCTTTTAATCTTAGGGATTGTGAGGCCCTATGGTCTCCACATGCTGCTGCGAGCTGCAGGCTGTGTCACTCCCCCACTATATGGTTTACTGATTCTGCTGGGCCTGGGACATTACCTACAAATGTTTATGGTAGCACTAGACAACATAAATCTTCTATTAAAATTTTATAATTCATCTTTTAATCTTAGGGATTGTGAGGACCTATGGTTTCCTCAATCTGCCGCGAGCTACAGGCTTTGTCATTCAGCCACTATATGGTTTACTGTTTCTACTGGGCCTGGGACAATACCAACAAATATTTATGGTAGCACTACCTAACATACATCTTCAATTTAAATTTTAAAATTCATCTTTTAATCTTAGGAATTGTGAAGACCTATTGTTTCCTTATCTGCTGCCAACTCCAGGCTGTGCTGTTCAGCCACTATATGTTCTAATCATGCTGCCGCGAGCTGCAGGCTGTGTCATTCAGCCACTATATGGTTTACTGATTCTTCTGGGCCTGGGACATTATCTACAAATGTTTATGGTAGCACTAACTACCATAAATCTTCAATTTCAACTTTAAAATTCATCTTTTAATCTTAGGGTTTGTGAGGCCCTATGGTCTCCTCATGCTGCCGCGAGCTGCAGGCTGTGTCATTCAGCCACTAAATGGTCTCCTCTTGCTGCCACCAATTCCAGGCTGTGTCATTCTGCCAGATTATGGTCTCCTCATGCTGCTGCCACCTCTAGGTTTTGTCATTGTGGTGCCATGTGACTCCTTGTTAGTTTGGGTTTTGTGGTCACACGGCATTAGATGAAAGTAAACACCGGGACATTAAACTTGGGATTCTAATATAAATCTTAAACTTAAATTTAAAAAATCGATGTAATCTTTTCAAGACTGAGACCCTATGGTCATCGCCGTCATATTACCTGTGGAATTATTACAATAATCCAATAAATCAGCTTGGAGCGATAACAATGAACCAATACTGATTAAATGAAACATTCACACTTTCACAGCCAGGGGGGTGCTGATAGACAAGGGCTGGAACAGGTGGTATCTTGTCTGGCGGAGAACTGCTACAAGCTTTTTCACTGCAGCCACTTCTAGCTTTATGTGCCCACTTATCCAATGGCACAGAAGCTGAATGTACTCCTGTCCAAGTTGCTGGTACTGCAGTCCCTCCCTATTCAAGTGGACACTCAGAGTATGGGGGTGCGCTGAGAGGTAGGGGCTGGAACAAGTAGTAGCTCGCCTCGCAGCGCACCGCCAGCTCGATGTTCACCAGAATGGGTAATGAAAAATTTAAATTAATTCAAATTCAATTAAATAAAAATTACATAAAATTTTTTCCACATGCAGATGCTCTGCGGCAGTGATTCTAATAGCAATGCCTGAAATCTGCATGTCATACTGAATGATAGTATTATTTCACTCATACAGGACACTCCCTATGTGTGTTAGGACAAAGCAAAGTGTTCTACACCCCTATCAGGGCTCTCTGTAGGCCAGAAATAGCCGTTTTTAATACAGATTAGCCACAAATAAATTTGGTTAAATTCAGCGAATTGGACGAATCTAATTTTTCAAAAGTTCGCTCATCTCTAGTTCAACTAATAGGATAAGAGTTCACTTCAATCTCAGCAATTGAGGTAGGAGTTTGTAAACAGATACAACATTTCAGGGGATTGTAGCACAGAGTCTTTGCATACTCTTTAGTGGACATATTCAGCCAAGATGCAGATTAGCCTCTTTGTAATGACATAATCTTAACCCCCCCCCCCCCAAAGGACGAGGGGCGACACTCCTTTTTTACCATAAGAACTGTGAACTTATGGAACAGTCTACCTCAGGAACTGGTCACAGCAGGAAAAATTAACAGCTTTAAAACAGGGTTAGATACATTCCTGGAGCAAAATAACATTAATGCTTATGAAGAAATATAAAATCCCATCCCTTCTCCAATATCACGACACACCCCTACCCTTCAATTCCCTGGTTGAACTTGATGGACGTATGTCTTTTTTCAACCGTACTAACTATGTGATTTCAAAACCATAGCAAAATTCACAGCAAAACCCATTAGGAATCTGAGGTTATGCTCTTGTGTTCATAAAGCCTTGCTACTTGATGACATTTAAAACACCCTTGCAGTCAATTTGAAAGTTTATAAAGTAGAAACAAATGACCAAGGCAATGGAGAACAAGTGCAGTATGTCAGGATGTGAGGACTTAATACTTTATTTACAAGATATTTTTAGCTTTCTTATGCATTGAAATTGTAATTAAATTTTACATTTACTTATGATTAATACAATTTACTTTTATTAACTAAATTAAGGATTGTCACATTAATGTTACATTATGGTGAAATGTATAACCCCAATAAAGAAACAAGACTTCATTGTTGAATATAGCAATGTGCTCAAAATAGCTTGACAGCATTTTTAATTTACTGTATATACTTGCTGTAAAGCTCATTCCCTAAGGAAGTTTATGCTTTCAGTAAACCATAAACATGTTTCTATAGCACAAAGTCCCATACAAAGTCTTACAGAGATTTTCTTTGGTGCTCTGATTCCATTCTGCTGTCAGGAACATTTTATTATTCAAAGCATTTGTGTGGAACACAATCTGGAAGGGATTTTCCCCAGTTGTTTCCGTTTCTCTCTCCACCATAAAAGATTTCATTTGCTTTAATCTGATTAGTGCAAATCCATTGTAGCAATAAATATTGCATTTGTGCCATATAAATATAAAATATTGATGATGACCATTTAAAAAGTAATGCATATACTGCGGCATGATCAAGAAATTGGTAAATATAAATATAGAGTAAAAATTATGGTTTATTACAGTTCTCTCCATCCTTACATAGGTACGTAACACATACAGTCTTGCTAAGTTAGTTCACATACACAGATGCTCATTAGCAGACACTCTTCTGCTTGACGTCTTTTTCTGATCTCAGCGGGATATAGAGAACTGCATACTGTAGGAGAAATAGGAAAGGGCAGACAAATAATAGAGATGTTGGTTATAAGAAAATGTGAATATTGTTCGAATTACTTGCCAGTAGAGATTGTCTCATTATTTGAAAATATGCTTTGCCAGGGATTTGTCAGATCCACACCTTGAGTGGTAAATAAATATATGAAAAAAGTGCAACAAATCTGTTTTCTGTCAAAATACTTCAATAGGTTTAAAAATATAGATCCATTAAATTTACAAACTCACATTTTTAAATTTTTTGACATGTTTGGTGAGCATATGGGTCAATAAGACCTACTGTATGTTCTATCCAGATTTAGTCTAATCTATCAGAGTACCAACTGTTTCCCCTGTAAGTTAGGACTGTTTCTTATAGTTTGACTCACACATAACCTACAATGCATTTGGAAAACTCTCATTATTTTCATGTTTTGTTATGTTGTAGCAAAAAATAAATAAATAAATAGAATATTTTTTATAAAATATAAATAAATAATGTTTTCCCCATCATTCCACACTCAATACCCCATATTGACAATGGGAAAACAGAATGTTATAAATCTTTTCTGATTAACTGAAAAGAAAAAAACTAAATCTTGCATTAACATAAGTATTTTGACTCAGTACTTAGTTGAGGCGAAGAGATTAAAGCTTCCAGTGTTCTTGGGAATTATACCACAATGTTTAAACCGCTTTATTTGGGGATTTTCTGCCATTTTCTCTGTATATTCTCTCAAGCTCTTTCAAGTTGACTAATGAGAATGTTGGCGGACTTACTTTTTGGGGTCTCTCCAGATACATTCAATTGGGTTCCACTCAGGGTTCTGACTGAACCACTCAAGCACATTCACAGTCTTGTCTGTGCTGTATGCTTACATAGTTTCATAGTTCATAGGGTTGAAAAAAGTCCATCAAGTTCAACCTATAACCCTAATGAGTCCCTACTGAGTTGATCCAAAGGAAGGCAAAAAAAAACTCATACTAGAGGTAAAAATTCCTTCCCGACTCCAAATATATTTTCAGTTGTTTTACACTATTTTGTTATGTCTATAATTCCACATGCGTTAATTCATATAATTTTGATGCCTTGAGTGTGAATCTACAATTTTCATTGTCATGAAAATAAAGAAAACTCTTTGAATGAGAAGGTGTGTCCAAACTTTTGGTCTGTAATATATATATATATATATATATATATATATATATATATATATATATATATATATATAATAGAGAGGTGGTTGTGGATTCAATAGTTATGTTATGTTGGTAGGGGGTTTCATAGGTTCATAGCTGCAGATCCAAGTACATTTTCACTGTTAAAGAAGGAAAAAAATAATAAAAAAATATGTAACAATATAGTTAGAGTATAATAAATTGAAAAATTCATAAGGGTTTTGAGGTCATAGGGAAATATGTTCATGTGTATACATATAAAAAAAAAGTATGTCTTATACGGTTCATACACTCGTAATATCATATGCAGTGCATATAGTTATTGGTGTTTTTACAGTACATTCTTTTCCATGTTATCTGCAGTATGTACAGTCATGGCTTGTGTACGGTACATATACTTGTAATGGTTTGTAAAGCGGGTATGGTGGCAGCGTGGTATACAATTTATACTATCACGGTGTTTGCAGGTATAGTGTTGTATACATACAGTACAGGCACGCAGTGTTACATGCAAAGGATACGGTTATAGGTATGTATTCAGTACACACGTTTCATAGCAACACACAAGGTCCTTACGGTTATACAATTATATGTGGTAATACGGTATTGTATTTGTTAATTGCAGTACATTTGGTTGTTTATAGGTGTTTTATCTATATGTGGCATAACTATTATAGCAGTCATAAGATGGATTTTTTTCCTGATAGCATTTACAGTGCATACATTTCATTCATGTAGTTTCACACATTATAGTGTTTTTTTTTTTACATTTGTAGATACATTATAGTATTGCAGTGCACATACGTTTGTAGCATTGGGGAACACACGTTCTTTACATTAGTGATATACGTCTGTTACGGTCACTGCGTATGCGTTTGCATAGCTTTGGTAGCGTGTAATCTTGTCAGCGTTTTCTGTGGGTATACATGTTGAGTCTACAATAGAGCTTTCAAATGTATAGGTGATAACGTTTTTGGTTAGCAGCTTCACGGTATTATGTCATAGCTGTTATATTAATGACTTATGGCATTCTATACTCAGCATATGCATTTGTGGCCGCTATGCTGATTGATAAGCCCATGGCATTTATGTCGTGCATTCGCCTATGGCATTATACTGTTCATGGACGCTTGTGATATTATACGGTTGGTACTCTCATGGCATCTATATTTGATACGCTAGGGGCTTCATCGTGCATACACTCATGACGTTCATACTGTTCACACGCTCATAGAGTTATACTGTTCATGCGCTCTGGGCGTTTGTACTGTTCACTCGCTCAGGGCAGATATACGGTCACACTTGTATAGCAATCATACATGTCTTAATTATTTAGACTGTTCACATGTTTATGGCATGAATATTTTTCATATGCTCATGGCAGTTATACTATTCATTCACTCGGGGCCACATACTGGTTACGCTTGTGGTGGTTATACCATTCAGGCTTGTTGCATTTATACTTTTCATACGCTTATGTCATTTACACGTTTATGGTATTTATATTGTTCACCAGCTCATAGCACATTCTTGATGGACATATGTCTTTTCTTGATGGACATATGTCTTTTTTCGACCGTACTAACTAAGTAACTATGTAACATGATTGGGCCATTGATACTATTCATAAGGTTATGGCAGTTATATTGTTCATGCAATTTTAGTGTTTACACAATTCTTATGCTCATGATATGCGTTTCATGGCCTTGTAGTAATTTATACTGTTTTGATACATTCATGGTGTTTCACTGTCCACATTCTCATCAGTTACTGGTTGGGTACTCATGGCATTTGTGCTGTTCACATTCATGGCAGTCATACGGTCTTGTGATCAGGGTATTCACACTGTTCATATGCTCCCGTTCTTCATTCACTCATAGCATTCATGCGGTAGGTGTACACATGGTGTTTTATGCTGCATATGTGTTTATGTGTTGGATTCAGGCACTCAGGGCATTTATATTGCACATGGCATTATACAGTTTATATGCTCATAGTATTACGTTTGTTTCCCATCATGCCTGCCACTTCTACAGGGGGTCGTTCGACATGGTGGTTCATTTCTGACACATATTCAGAGCTTCAGCATCATGACACATAGGTGGTGTATACCCCTCATACCTTTCATGACTGCAGGGGGCTACATTGCATAGTCATTGCTACTGACACGTTTTCAGAGTGACAACCTCACAACACATAGGCGGTTGTATACCCAGTATACCTGCCACGTCTGCAGGGGGATACATTGCATAGTCGTTGTTACTGACATGTTTTTCAGAACAACAATATCATGTCACATAGGTGGTTGTAAACCCTTTGTATCTGCCACGTCTGCAGGGGGATGCACCGCACTGTTGTTGTTACTAACACGTCTTCAGAGCAACAACATTTCAACGCATAAGTGGTTTATCCTTCGTACCTGACATCTCTGCAGGGGGATGCACTGCGCAGTTGTTGTTACTGACACGTCTTCAGAGCGAAAACATCACGACACATAGGCGGTGGTATACCCATTATACCTGCCACGTCTGTAGGGGGACCCATTGCATAGTTGTTGTTACTAACAGGTTTTCAGAGCGATAACCTCCCCACACATAGGTGGTTGTATACCGATCATATGCGACACGGCTGCAGGGTAATTCACGGAATACTTGTTGTTATGGTCACATCTCAGTACAATAACATCATGACACACATCCCGATACATTTTCAGAGCAACAACATCACGACTCATAGATGGTAGACATAGATGGTATACACATCATACCTGCCTTGTGTGCAAAGGAATACACTGTGCAATTGTTGTCACTGACACGTCTTCGGGGCAACAACATCACAACATACAGATGGCTGTATACTCTTCATACCTAACACGGCTGGAGGAGGATGCACTGCGGAGTTGTTGTTAATTACACGCTTTCAGAGCAACAACGACATGGCACATGAGGGTTGTAGTCCCTTCATACCTGCCACACCTGAAGTGGGATACACTGCATAGTTATTGTCACTAACACGCTTTTTGAGTTATAGTTTCATGACACATAGTAAAAAAAAATACAAAAAATGAAACAATGGTTATGTCAGACCTGTCAGGTGAACAGGCATGAAAATTACGCAAATGTCACGCACCTGGATGTAAGCTGTCACGGAGCTGGAAGTGGATCCTCCACCTGTGTGGCAGATGACTCAGACCATATTGGGGAGCGGAGTCTAAGGTACCGCTGGTTTTCACCAGAGCCCGCCTCAAGGCAGGATGTGCTTGCTGCGGCAGGTGACACCCAGGTCGCTACCACCGACACGGCTCGACCACACAGAGAACTGGGCAAGGCGAGGTACCGAAGGATGAGGCTGTTGCATAGTCAAACGTAGCATAAGGTCAAGGCAGGCAGCAAAGGTTCATAGTCAAAAAACGTAGGAACGTCTGGATACACAGGAATGGCAAAACAGGCAAATGGCACTGAAGATCCGTCAGGGAAGTGTGGGAGGTGCATGGACTTTGTAATGTAGTGTCAGGTGCAACAGTAATTATGGGCAGTACGCCCTTCAAATTTCAGAGCTCCGGTGCGCGTGCGCCCTAGGAGACGGGAACACGTGCACAGGAGCTGAGACCCAGAAGAGGATACGGCAGCGGGACGTGGTGAGTGACCCGCCGGGATTCGCATGCGGGCACGTCCCACGACACAGGGACTCTGTGCTCTGCGAGCGGAGCGCAGAGTATAACAGTACCCCCCCCCCCTTTGGTCTCCCCCTCCTTTTGCGGTTCAGGAATTTCCTGAGAAGGTCCTGGTCCAGAACGTTGTCCTGCAGCTCCCCTGACCTCTCCTCCGGACCAAATCCTTCCCAATCTACCAGGAAAAAATCCTTTCCTCTGAAAAATTTGGAGTCCAAGATCTCCTTAACAAAAAAAAACATCAGAGGTGCCAGAGATGGGAGAAGGTGAGATGTCCTTTTGAGAAAAACGGTTGTAGATGACTGGTTTCAAGAGAAAAACATGGAAGAAATTCGGGATCCGGAGGGTTGAGGGCAGATGGAGATAATAGGCCACAGGATTAAGTCTCTTCTTGACTTGATAGGGACCCAAATAGCGAGGACCAAGTTTATAACTGGGTATCTTGAATCAAATATATTTAATAGATAACCAGACTTTGTCACCTGGAGAAAATTCAGGAGGAGGACATCTTTTCTTGTCCACTTTGAATTTCATGAGTGAAGTAGCATGTAGAATAGAGCGATGTGTCTTCTGCCAGATAGACGAAAAATTCCACAGTTGTTCATCAATAGCGGGAATGTTACGCCGAGCGCTCCGGGTCCCCGCTCCTCCCCGGAGCGCTCACAGCGTTCTCCTGTTCGCAGCGCCCCGGTCAGACCCGCTGACCGGGTGGGCTGCGATAATGTCCCTAGCCGGGATGCGATTCGTGATTGCGGGACGCGCCCGCTCGCGGTGCGCATCCCGACCCGCTTACCAGACTCGCTCCCCGTCTGTGCTGCCCCGGCGTGCGCGGCCCCGCTCCCTAGGGCGCACGCGCGCTGGGTCTTTGCGATTTAAAGGGCCGGTGCGCCACTGATTGGCACATAGGTTTTAATTAGTGTCTTCACCTGTGCACTTCCCTATATTACCTCACTTCCCCTGCACTTCCTTACCGGATCTTGTTGCCATTGTGCCAGTGAAAGCGTTCCTTGTGTGTTCCTAGCCTGTGTTCTAGACCTCTTGCCGTTGCCCCTGACTACGATACTTGCTGCCTGCCCTGACCTTCTGCTACGTCCAACCCTGCTCTTGTCTAATCCCTTATACCGCACGTATCTCAGCAGTCAGAGAGGTTGAGCCGTTGCCGGTGGATACGACCTGGTTGCTACCGCCACTGCAAGTCCATCCCGCTTTGCGGCGGGCTCTGGTGAAAACCAGTAGCAACTTAGAACCGGTCCACCGAAACGGTCCACGCCAATCCCTCTCTGACACAGAGGATCCACCTCCAGCCTGCCGAATCCTGACAGTATATCCGGCCATGGATCCCGCTGAGGTCCTGCTGCCAGTTGTCGCTGACCTTACCACGGTGGTCGCCCAGCAGTCGCAACAGATAGCGCAACAAGGCCACCAGCTGTCTCAACTGACTGACTTCTACCACAGCTTCAGCAACCATCTCCTCCGCCAGCTCCTGCATCTCCTCCGCAGCGAGTGGCCGCATCCAGCCTCCGTTTATCATTGCCGGACAAGTTTGATGGGGACTCTAAACTTTGCCGTGGTTTTCTCTCGCAATGTTCCCTGCATTTGGAGATGATGTCGGACCAATTTCCAACTGAAAGGTCAAAGGTGGCTTTCGTGGTCAGCCTTCTGTCTGGGAAAGCCCTGTCATGGGCCACACCGCTCTGGGACCGCAATGATCCTGTCACTGCCTCTGTACACTCTTTCTTCGCGTAGATTCGAAGTGTCTTCGAGGAACCAGCCCGAGCCTCTTCTGCCGAGACTGCCCTGCTGAACCTGGTCCAGGGTAATTCTTCTGTTGGCGAGTACGCCATCCAATTCCGTACTCTCGCCTCCGAATTGTCCTGGAATAACAAGGCCCTCTGCGCGACCTTCAAAAAAGGCCTATCCAGTAACATCAAAGATGTGCTGGCCGCACGAGAAATTCCTGCTAACCTGCATGAACTTATTCATCTTGCCACCCGCATTGATATGCGTTTTTCCGAAAGGCGTCAGGAGCTCCGCCAGGATATGGACTTTGTTCGCACGAGACGGTTTCTCTCCCCGGCTCCTCTCTTCTCTGGTCCGCTGCAATCTGATCCTGTGCCTTCCGCCGTGGAGGCTATGCAAGTAGACCGGTCTCGCCTGACACCTCAAGAGAGGACACGCCGCCGCATTGAGAACCTATGCCTGTACTGTGCCAGTACCGAACACTTCTTGAAGGATTGTCCTATCCGACCTCCACGTCAGGAAAGACGCACTCCGACTCCGCACAAAGGTGAAACAGCTCTAGGTGTGAACTCTGCTTCTCCACGTCTTACTGTGCCTGTGCGGATTTCTTCTTCTACCTTCTCCTTCTCAGCTGTGGCCTTCTTGGATTCCGGATCTGCAGGAAATTTTATTTTGGCCTCTTTCGTTAACAGGTTCAACATCCCAGTGACCAGCCTTGCCAGACCCCTCTACATCGCCTCTGTTAATGGTGAAAGATTGGACTGTACTGTGCGTTACCGCACGGAACCCCTCTTAATGTGCATTGGACCCCATCATGAAAAGATTGAATTTCTGGTCCTCTCTAACTGCACTTCTGAAATTCTTCTTGGACTACATTGGCTTCTACGCCATTCCCCTACCCTCGATTGGACCACCGGGGAAATCAAGAACTGGGGTACTACTTGCCACAAAAAGTGTCTTATGTCTGCTCCCAGTCCTGCCAGTCAAAACTCTATGGCTCCTCCGATACCAGGTCTCCCCAAGGCCTATCTGGACTATGCTGATGTGTTTTGCAAAAAGCAAGCAGAGACTTTGCCTCCTCACAGGCCTTATGAATGTCCTACTGATCTCCTCCCTGGTACTACTCCACCCCGGGGCAGAATCTATCCTCTGTCTGCTCCGGAAACACAAGCCATGACGGAGTACATCCAAGAAAATGTAAAAAGGGGATTTATCCGCAAGTCTTCCTTCCCTGCCGGAGCTGGATTCTTCTTCGTCTCCAAAAGAGACGGCTCCTTACGTCCATGCATTGATTACCGCGGTCTTAATAAAATCACTATAAAAAACCGCTATCCCCTACCTCTTATCTCGGAACTCTTGACCGCCTACGTGGCGCCAACATCTTTACCAAATTGGATTTAAGAGGTGCATATAATCTCATCCGCATCAGGGAAGGGGACGAGTGGAAGAACGCATTTAACACCAGAGATGGACACTTTGAATATCTGGTTATGCCTTTTGGGCTTTGCAACGCCCCTGCCGTCTTCCAGGACTTTGTAAATGAAATTTTTCGTGATCTATTATATACCTGTGTTGTGGTCTACCTGGACGATATTTTGATTTTTTCTTCTAACCTAGAAGAACATCGCCGGCATGTCCGCATGGTTCTTCAGAGACTTCGGGACAATCAGTTATATGCCAAGATGGAAAAATGTCTCTTTGAATGTCAATCTCTTCCCTTCCTAGGATATTTAGTCTCTGGCCAGGGACTCCAAATGTACCCGGACAAACTATCAGCCGTTTGGATTGGCCACGCCCCTCCGGACTCCGAGCTATCCAACGTTTCTTGGGGTTTGCCAATTACTACAGACAATTTATTCCACATGTTTCCACTATTGTGGCCCCAATTGTGGCCCTAACCAAGAAAAACGCCAACCCTAAGTCCTGGCCTCCACAAGCGGAAGAGGCGGTCAACCGTCTCAAAACTGCCTTTTCTTCTGCTCCCGTACTCTCCAGACCTGATCCATCTAAACCCTTCTCTCTGGAGGTAGACGCCTCCTCGGTGGGAGCTGGAGCTGTGCTCCTACAGAAAAATTCTTCCGGACGTGCTGTTACTTGTGGTTTCTTTTCTAGGACCTTCTCTCCGGCGGAGAAAAACTACTCCATTGGTGATCGAGAACTACTGGCCATAAAACTGGCTCTCGAGGAATGGAGGCATCTGCTGGAGGGGTCCAAATACCCAGTTATTATATACACCGATCACAAGAATCTCTCTTATCTTCAGTCTGCCCAACGGCTTAACCCTTGCCAGGCTAAGTGGCCGTTGTTCTTTGCCCGTTTTAACTTTGAGATTCATTTTCGCCCCGCTGACAAGAACATTAGGGCGGACGCTCTCTCTCGTTCCTCAGATGCCTCTGAAATGGAAGTCCCCCGCAACACATTATTCCTCCTGACTGTCTGATCTCCGCTTCTCCAGCTTCCATCAGACAAACTCCTCCAGGAAAGACCTTCTTCCCTCCACGCCTTCACGGGCCTCCTACGCATATCGTCTCGGATAGAGGCGTTCAATTTGTGTCGAAATTCTGGAGGGCCCTCTGTAATCAGCTTAAAATCAAATTAAACTTCTCATCTTCTTATCATCCCCAATCCAATGGGCAAGTGGAAAAAGTTAATCAGGTTCTTGGTGACTATTTGCAACATTTTGTTTCCTCCCGCCAGGATGACTGGGCTGATCTCCTACAATGGGCCTAATTCTCGTACAATTTCAAAGTCTCTGAGTCTTCCGCTAAATCCCCATTCTTTGTGGTGTATGGCCGTCACCCTCTTCCTCCCCTCCCGACTCCCATGCCTTCTGGTTTGCCCGCTGTTGATGAGGTGACTTGGGACTTCTCCACCATCTGGAAAGAGACTCAAAAATCTCTCAAACAGGCCTCATCCCGGATGAAGAAACATGCCGACAAAAAAAGGACTCCTCCTGTCTTTTCTCCTGGAGACAAAGTGTGGCTCTCCGCCAAGTATGTCCGCTTTCGTGTCCCCAGTTATAAACTGGGACCACGCTATCTTGGTCCTTTTAAAATCAAATGCCAAATCAACCCTGTCTCCTACAAATTCCTTCTTCCTCCTTCTCTCCGTATTCCTAATGCTTTTCATGTTTCTCTCCTTAAACCACTCATCCTTAACCACTTCTCTCCTAAGGTTGTTGCTCCTACTCTTGTCTCCGGGTCCTCTGACATCTTCTCGGTTAAAGAAATTCTGGCATCCAAGACAGTCAGAGGTAAAAAAAAAATTCTTGTAGATTGGGAGAATTGCGGCCCGGAGGAGAGGTCATGGGAACCAGAGGACAACATCCTTGACGAGGACATTATCCACAAATTCTCAGGTTCTAAAAAGAGGGGGAGACCCAAGGGGGGGGGGGGGTCACTGTTACGCCGAGCACTCCGGGTCCCCGCTCCTCCCCGGAGCGCTCACAGCGTTCTCCTGTTCGCAGCGCCCCGGTCAGACCCGCTGACCGGGTGCGCTGCGATAATGTCCCTAGCCGGGATGCGATTCGCGATGCGGGACGCTCCCGCTCGCGATTCGCATCCCGACCCACTTACCAGACTCGCTCCCCGTCTGTGCTGCCCCGGTGTGCGCGGCCTCGCTCCCTAGGGCGCGCGCTGGGTCTTTGCGATTTAAAGGGCCGGTGCACCACTGATTGGCGCATGGGTTTTAATTAGTGTCTTCACCTGTGCACTTCCCTATATTACCTCACTTCCCCTGCACTTCCTTGCCGGATCTTGTTGCCATTGTGCCAGTGAAAGTGTTCCTTGTGTGTTCCTAGCCTGTGTTCCAGACCTCTTGCCGTTGCCCCTGACTACGAACCTTGCTGCCTGCCCTGACCTTCTGCTACGTCCGACCCTGCTCTTGTCTAATCCCTTGTACCGCGCCTATCTCAGCAGTCAGAGAGGTTGAGCCGTTGCCGGTGAATACGACCTGGTTGCTACCGCCGCTGCAAGTCCATCCCGCTTTGCGGCGGGCTCTGGTGAAAACCAGTAGCAACTTAGAACCAGTCCACCGACACGGTCCACGCCAATACCTCTCTGACACAGAGGATCCACCTCCAGCCTGCCGAATCCTGACAGGGAACTCCAGAAGAAGAAGAAGATAAGGGGTGAGGAGGAAAAGGGTGAAGTCCATAGACTACATAGAAGGGTGAAGTACCAGTGAAATCAGAATCTTTATGATTGTAGGAGAACTCTGCCCAGGGAAGCAGATCAACCCAGTCGTCTTGACGCACAGAAATTAAATGGCATAGAGATAGTCTCCTAAGATCTGATTCACCCTCCCAACCTGTCCATTATATTGAGGTTGGTAGGCCGAGGAAAAATCCAGCTTAACTTTTAGGCATGAGCAGAGGGCCCGCCAGAACTCAGACACAAATTGGACACCACGATCAGAGACTATATGGGAAGGAAGTCCGTGTAAGCGAAAGATATGCTAAAGAAATACCTTAGCAAGCTGTGGTGCTGAAGGAAGTCCAGTTAATGGTACAAAATGCTCCATTTTAGAAAATCGATCGACTACCACCCAGATTACTGTATTGCCTCGGGAAGGTGGAAGGTCGGTAATGAAATCCATGGAAATATTGGTCCAGGGAAGTTCAGGAACCGGCAATGGCTGAAGAAGGTGTCTTGTCTCAAGCACAGACTAAGCAGCTAACACTAACACTAACAACATCCCGCTTTAAGGTAGGCCACTAGTATTGTCTGGAGATGAGCTGTAGGGATTTATGAATACCGGGATGGCCAGCCAGAAGAGAAGAATGTCCCCATTTAAAGACTCGGAGCTTCATACGTAAGTCTTTCCGGGAGGCAGATGCTGAAGACTTGCAGGAGCCACAGGGATGAGATGTTCAGGAGAAATATGGTGCGGAGGAGATTCATGGTCATACACATCAGAAGATCTGGAAAGGGCGTCAGCTCGTAAATTATTCTCCGCAGGACGAAAGTGGATATAGAAGTCAAATCTGGAAAAAATAGAGACCACCGGGCCTGCCGTGGGTTGAGTCGATGGGCAGTCTGTAGATATAGCAAGTTTTTGTGGTCAGAATAAATCGTAACAGGATGTACAGAGTCATCCAGAAGGTGACGGCAGTCCTCCCACACCAAATTAACGTCCAAGAGCTCGCGATCCCCGATGGTATAGTTTTTTCCCGTAGGAGAGAAGGTTTTGGAGAAAAATCAGCAAGTTAAAGATTTCCCCTTAGTAGACTTTTGCGTTAACACTGCACCTGCTACAACTGAAGAAGCATCCACTTCCAGGATGAATGGTCGGTTAGGATCGGGTCTATATATAAACGGAGCAGATGCGAAAGCAGACTTTTACTGTTTAAATGCTTCTTCGGCCTCAGGAGTTCAGACTTTAGAATTAGCTGTCTTCTTGGTGAGTGCAACGATGGGGGCTACCAGAGTAGAGTAGTGAGGAATGAATTGCTGATAGTAATTGGCAAAGCCGAGGAAGCGCTGACGCTTTCAGACCAGTGGGTTGTGGCCAGTCCAGAAATGCGGATAACTTGTTGGGATCTATTTGAAGACCTTGACTGGTAACAATGTAGACCAGAAGAGGGAGGCAGGTCTTTTCAAAGGTACACTTCTCTAGTTTAGTATAGAGATGGTTTTCACGGAGACGCTGTAACACTTGGCTTAGGTGGGAGTGATTAGACTGGACATTGGGCGAATAAATGAGTATGTCATTCAGATTATCAACAACACAGGAGTACAGAAGGTCACTGAAAATATCATTGACGAATTCCTGAAAGACTGCTGGAGCATTACAGAGTCCGAATAGCATCACATGATATTCAAAATGTCCGTCAGAAGTATTGAAGGCAGTCTTCCATTCGTCCCCTTCACGTATGCGAATCAGATTATAAGCCCCACGAAGGTCCAGTTTAGAGAAAATCTTGGCTCCTCGCAGATGATCAAATAATTCCGAGATTAAAGGAGCTTGGTAGTGGTTCTTTTCTGTAATTTTATTTAAACCTCGGTAATCTATGCATGGTCGCAATGACCCATCTTTTTTTTCCACAAGGAAGAAGTCGGCTCAAGCAGGGGAGGAAAACTTCCTGATAAACCCCTTCTGGAGGTTCTCCTTGATGTAATTAGACATGGCCAAGGTATCAGGAAATGACAAAGTTTAAATTCTGCCCCTGGGGGGTGTGGTGTCGGGTAGCAAGTCAATTGGACAATTGTAGGGACGATGTGGTGGTAACACTTCGGTTTGCTTTTCACTGAAGACGTCAGCATAGTCCTGAAGAAAGGATGGCAAACCGGGCATAGGACGAGATGATGGTTCCAATTTTGAGACTCGTACGTGGATAAAGTGGTTGTTGCAATGCGGACCCCAGCAAAGAACTTCTCCAGTTTTCCAATCCAGCTGCGGGGCATGGAGTTGCAACCATGGTAGGCCAAGCAAGAGAGGAGAAGTACAATGTGGGAGAACATAGAAGGTCAAGTTCTCTCTATGCGAGACTCCGACCTGCATTGACAATGGTTTTCTGCGATATAGCACGGTACAGTCCAGTCTTTCCCAGTTGACCGAAGAGATGTACAGGGGCTTTAACAGGCGGGACACCGGCAGACAATGCCTATGTACTAGGGAAGCATCAATACAATTCCCCGCAGAGCCAGAGTCCAAAAAGCCAAGAACAGAGATGATCTTTTTGGAGGGCAGGACAAGCTGGACAGTCTTATTTAAGCGTGGAGAAGTGGTATTCACACCTAGGGAGGCCTATCCCACAAACCCTAGGTGAAAGCGTTTCCCTGTAGCTGAGGACGCAGAGGACAGTCTTTTAGGAAGTGATCCGCACTGGCGCAGTATAGGCACAGATTCTCCATATGTCAGCGAGATCTCTCCTGCGGAGTAAGGCGAGACCGATCCACCTTCATAGCCTCCACTGCGGGAGGCAACGTAGAAGGTTGCAGTGGCTACTGGAAGATAGGTGCCAGACGAGGAAAGCGCCAAGGTCGTGCAGACTCCCTTTCTTGGCGTAGTTCCTCACGTCGCTCTGAGAAACGGATATCAATCCGGGTTGCCAACTGTATAAGCTTATTCAGATTAGATGGCAATTCCCGGGCTGCGAGGGCATCCTTGATTTGACTTGATGATCCTCTCTTGAAGGTAGCGCAGAGAGCTTCATTATTCCAAGACAACTCCGTTGTCAGGGTTCAGAACCGGATGGCATACTGACCAACAGTGGAGTTGCCCTGAGAAAGATTCAGCAGAGCAGTCTCTGCGGAGGAGGCTCGAGCAGGTTCCTCGAAGACTGTGCAAAATTCTGTCAGGAATACCTGGAGATTAGTAGTGACGACATCACTGCGATCCCACAGTGGGGTTCCACAGGCCAAAGCCTTTCCAGACAGGAGACTGTTCCGTGGAGAACTGATCCGTCATGAGTTTAATGTGCATGGAGCACTGCGTCACAAACCCACGACAGGACTTGGGATCCCCCTCATATTTTTCTGGAAGCGACAAATGGAGCTTAGTCCCAGAGGAGACTGCAGCAGCGGGAGGCTGTACTGGAGCTGGAGGAGGCGGCTGTGGTGGGTGCTGCTGAGCAGAAAGCAACTGCTGCATCATGGCAGATAGATGGTTAAGTTGCTGTGCCTGCTGTGCCAACTGCTGTGACTGGAGCGCCACGATAGATGCAAGATCTGAGTTATCTGGCAGAGGAACCCCACGTGGATCCATGGCCGGATCTTGCCGTCACGCACCTCGATGTAGGCTGTCACGGAGCTTGAAGTGGATCTTACATGTGTGTGGCAGATGACTCTGACCATATCGGGGAGCGGAGTCTAAGGTGCCGCTGGTTTTCACCAGAGCCCACCCCAAGGCAGGATGGTCTTGCTGCGGCAGGCAACACCCAGGTCGCTACCCCCGACACGGCTCCACCACACAGGGAACTGGGCAAGGCGAGGTACCGAAGGATGCGGCTGTAGCGTAGACAAACCTAGCAGAAGGTCACGGCAGGCGGCAAAGGTTCGTAGGCAAAAAATGTAGCAGAAAGGTCTGGATACACGGGAATGGCAAAACAGGCAATGGGAACGCTTTCTCTCAGGAAAATGGTACTGAAGATCCGTCAGGGAAGTATGGGAGGGGCAGGGACTTTATAATGTAGTGTCAGGTGCAACAGTAATTATGGGCATACTGGTCCTTTCAATTTCAGAGCTCCGGCACGTGCACTCCCTAGAAAACGGGGACACGCGCACAGGAGCTGAGACCCAGGAGAGGCTACGGCAGTAGGACGTGGTGAGTGACGGGCCAGGATTCGCATGCAGGCGCGTCCTGCGATTCGAATCCCGGCCCCGTCGGCAGACGGGGACACAGGGACTTCCGGACGGTGCTTGCGGCCGGAGCGCAGAGTGTGACAGCAAAGAACTGTCACACCTACAGATACAAGGATTACAAAAGACCTGTCCCATCTACAGGCACGACGGTTCCGAAAAGACCTGGTAAAAGTTCAGGCATGGTGGTTAGAGATAAGCGAACATTTCAAAAATTTGGTTCACACGATTTGCCAAATTTTCCCGAAAAGTTTGTTTCGGGTGGAATAAATTTGCAGTGAAACTGTATTAAAAACGGCTATTTCTGGCCTACAGAGAGCCCCAATAGGGGTGTAGAACACTTTGCCTTGCTGTAACACGCATAGGGAGTGTGCTAGGTTAGTAAAATCATACTGTTATTCACTTTGGCATGCAGATTACAGGCATTGCCATTAGAATCACCGCTGCAGAGCGTCTATGCGGCAGCAGGGAGACCATAAGGTGTCAAAATTGAAGAGGATAAAGAGATCTTTTATGTCATATTTAATGTAATTTGATGTGACAATTACATTTTTACATTACCCATTCTGGCGAGCATCGAGCTGGCAGTCCTCCGCCAGGCGAGATACCACCTGTTCCAACCCCATCCTCTCAGTGCCCCCCTGATTATGAAAGTACCAATGTTTCATTTAATCAGTTATGGTTCATTGCTATTGCTTCAACATGTTTCATTGAATTATTGTGATAATTCCACAGGTCATATGACGTTGAGGGACAAAAAATTACAACCCCTAAGATTAAAAGATGAATGTTGAAATCTCTATTGAAGATGAATGTTAGCTAGTGCTACCATAAAAAATTTTTTGGCCCAGGCCCAGCAGCAAAAGTAAGCCAAGTAGTTCCTGAAACACATAGAGTGGAGCATGAAGCAGCATGAACACACAAGAGGGGTTCACAACCCCTAACATTAAAAGGTGAATGTTAAAATCTCTATTGAAGATGTTAGCTACTGCTTCCATCCAAAAATTTAAGGCCCAAGCCCAGAAGCATCAGTAAGCCAAGTAGTTCCTGAAAGACACAGGAGCAGTCAGGCGTAGGCATCAACAGTAAACCGGAGGGTTTCATAACCCCTTACATTGAAAGATCAATGTTGAAATCTCAATTTAGCATTTATCTTAGCTAGTGCTACCAAAACATATTATTGAGTTAATACCCCAGTCCCAGCAGCATCAGAAAAATATATATTGCCTGAATGACACAGCCTGGAGGTGGGGAAAGCATAAGGACCCCATATAGTGTCTGAATGGCACAGCCTGAAGGTGGATGAAGCATGAGGATACCATATAGTGGCTGAATTACATAGCATGGTGGTGTTGGCAGCATGAGGAGACCATATTGTGGCTGAATGACACAGCCTGGAGGTGTTGGCAGCATGAGGAAACCATATAGTGGCTGAATGACACACACAGCGTGGAGGTGTTGGCAGCATGAGGAGACCATATAGTGACTGATTGACACAGCGTGGAGGTGTTGGCAGGATGAGGAGACCATATAGTGGCTGAATGACACAGCGTGGAGGTGTTGGCAGCATGAGGAGACCATATAGTGGCTGAATTACACAGTGTGGAGGTGTTGGCCGCATGAGGAAACCACATAGTGGCTGCATGACACAGCATGGAGTTGTTAGCAACATGAGGAGACCATATTGTCACTGAATGACACAGCTTGGATGAGGCTGAAGCATGAGGAGACCATATCATGGCTGAATGGCACAGCGTGGAGGTGGTGGCAGCATGAGGAGACCATATAGTGACTGAATGACACAGCCAGGAGTTGGCAGCAGCATGAGTAGACACTAGGCCTTCACAATCCCTAAGATTTTAATATGAATTCAGAAATGTAAACAGAAGATTTTGGATAGCCAGTGCTACCTACCATAACAAAAGTTTTATTCCCAGACCCAGGCCCAGCAGCAGTATCAGTAAACCATCCTGAATGACACAGCCTGGAGTTGGCTGAAGCATGAAGAGACCCTAGGGCTTCACAATCCCCCACAAAATGCAAGAATTTTAGAAATTTAAAATGAAGATTTTGGATAGCTGGTGCTACCTACCATGATAACATTTTTATTCCCAGACCCAGGCCTAGCAGCGGTATCAGTAAACCATATAGTGCCTGAATGACACAGCCTGGAGTTGGCCGAAGCATGAGTACACGCCAGGGCTTCACAATTCCCAAGAAAAAAACTGACGACATTTTGAAATTTAAAATGAAGATTTTGGATAGCTAGTGCTACAGAACAAAATTTTCAGTCCCTTGCCCAGCTGCAGTATCAGTAAACCATGTATTGCCTGAAGTACACAGCCAGGAGTTGGCTGAAGCATGAGGAGACCATTGAAATGTATGTTTTTTTCAATTTAAATTTAAGATTTTGAAATTTTAATTAATGATTTTGAAATTGAACTTTTAACTCCCAAGTTTTAGTGTCCCAGACCCCGGCGTGTGGGTACAAAGGGCCAAATTTAACAACCACCCACAGGGCTCATGTGGCCATGAGATGTAAGCGCAATGTCTCCAATGCCCTGACCAGCCATTGTTTCCAACACTTTTTGCCAAGGCAAACCATTTGAAGAACAGTGTGACACAGCCGTGCCCTGCACACATAGTATGCTGAAGGGCCACTGAGACTTGTCCGAGCAATGGAGGCTGAGGACAGAGTGGAGCATGAGGAGGCGGAGTCGCACACTGCCACAGGACCAACGGGCTGACAGAGTTGAGCAGGAAGCAGCATGAGTACACAAGAGGGGTACAATTAAAAGGTGAATGTTGAAATCTCTATTGAAGATGCATGTTAGGTAGTGCTACGATCCAAAAATTTAAGGCACAAGCCCAGAAGCATCAGTAAGCAAAGTAGTTCCTGAAAGGCACAGTTAGGAAACGGCATCAGCAGTACACAAGAGGATTTCATAACCTCTAAGATTGAAAAATCAGTGTTGAAATCTAAATTAAGCATGTATGTAAGCTAGTGCTAAACATCCAAAAATGTAAGGCCCAGGCCCTGATATATCAGTAAGCCAAGTAGTTCCTGAAAGACACAGGAGCTGTCAGGAGCAGGTATCAGCAGTACCCAAGAGGGTTTCATAACTCCTTACATTGAAAGATCAATGTTGAAATTTCTATTAAGCATGTATGTAAGCTAGTGCTAAATATCCCAAAATTTAAGGCCCAATCCCAGAAGCATCAATAAGCCAAGTAGTTCCTGAAACACACAGTCAGGAGCAGGCATCAGCAGTACCTAAGAGGGTTTCATAACCCCTTACATTGAAAGATCAATGTTGACATTTCTATTAAGCATGTATTTAGCTAGTGCTAAACATTCAAAAATGTAAGGCCCAAGCCCAGAAGCATCAATAAACCAATAAATGAACGACTTAAAGCCTACTGGAACTGAGGAACTTCAAAATGGTAAATCTACCACCTGGGCTAGTCAGTAAATTCCAACAGCCAGTGTTCAGTATCCACAGTTCCCTGTTTCTACTAGTCTTTGGCAATATTCCTTTTATTACTGGTCTGGTATCAACATGGCAATAATGCTGGGAGAGTAACTCAAGGATAGCCACATGTTTCCTACAATACCCAGTCAATATATGGAGACCATATAATTGCTGAATGACACAGCCTGGAGGTGGCTAAAGCATGAGGAGACTATATAGTGTCTGAATGGCACAGCCTGAAGTTGGCGGCAGATGAGGAGATAATAGGGCCTCACAATCTCTCAGAATAGAAGATGAATTTTGAAATTTCCATTGAAGATGTATGGTACCTAGTGCTACCATAATCATATATAGGTAATGTCCTATGCCCAGCAGCATCACTAAACCATGTAGTTGCTGAATGACACAGACAGGAGCAGTATGCAGCAGGAGTGCACAAGAATGTTTCATAATCCCTAAGATTGAAAGATCAATGTTGAAATCTCATTTAAGCATGTATGTCAGCTAGGGCTAACATCCAAAAAAAATAAGGCCCAAGCCCAGCAGCATTACTAAAACTAAAACAAGTAGTTCCTAAAACACACAGCCTGGAACAGGCGTGAGTTTACAAGAGGGCATCACAACCCCTAACATTGTTAATGTTGAAATCTGTATAGAAGATGTATGTTAGCTGGTGATAACACATCAAAAAAATTTAGGCACAGGCCCAGCAGCATCATTAAACCATATAGTTGCTGAAACACACAGCCTGGAGCAGGCAGCAGGATGCGTACATAAGAGGGCTTCACAACCCCTAACATTAAAAGATCAAAGTTGAAATCTCGATTGATCATGTATGTTTGCTAGTGCTAACATAAAAAAACTTGTAATATCCAAGACAGTCCAAGCAGCATCTGAAATCAATACATATGCATAATGACACAACATGGAGGTTGGGAAAGCATAAAGAGCCCATATAGTGTATGAATGGTATAGCCTAGAGTTGACCCAAGCATGAGGAGACCATATAGTGGCTGAATGGCACAGCCTGGAGTTGGCAGAAGCATAAGGAGACAAAATAGTGGCTGAATGAAACAGCCTGGAGGTGGCAGCAGCACCTGGAGGTGGGTGGCAATAACAGTACCTGGTGATGAAGGTGGCTGGAATGTTTGTAACTGGGGAGCAGTGCCTTAAATCTGTTTGGCATTATACATATTTGCGAAGTGTTGGTGTAGCATCATGGTCAATCTACTCTGATGCATCTGGTATTCGTGGGTGGAAATCCTGGCTGATCCATGCCTGATTCATCTTCACAAAGGTCAGTCTCTCCACATTTTTCGTGGACAGATGAGTTCTCCTTGGGGTGGCTATGGCCCCGGCCGCACTAAACACCCACTCTGATGGCACACTATTGGCTGGACAGCTTTTCCAGGGCATACTCTGCTAGTTGCGGCCACAAATCAAGTTTGGCTGCCCAGAAGTCCAGCGGATCTTCAAGGTGTGTTGGCATGGGCATGTCAAGGTATGTCACCACCTGCTGGTTCATGTCCTGTTCCATGTCTACCTGCTGCTGATGAGTTGCTTCACTATGCGGGTGAAGAAATGTACTCATCAGCGACTGTAGACTCAGGCTGCTGCTGATGGAGTTGGTACTGCTCCTGCCTCCCCAGCAGCCATGGCAGTAGAAGGCGAGTGCAGAGGGCCCCCCGAGGAAGACCTGCTAGTGGATGGACGATGGCGCCGATAGGCATCAGCCAACTGACTACGTAGGATCTCTCTGTAGTAGGTCAGTTTGTCCTCCCTCTCAGTGGGTTTAAAAAGGCACCCATTTTGTGTCGGTAGCGGAGGTCCAATAAGGTGGAGACCCAGAAGGGATCCCGCTGCCGAATGGTGAAAATTCGGCTGTCACTACGTGAGCAACTGAGCATGCATAGTGCCATTTGCGGCAGTGACTCGGAGGGACTCTCTGCCTCCATCTCCACTGCATACTGCCACGGTGTGTCTGGGACCTCTGTCTTGCCTTCCTCATATTAACCTTCTAGCTCATCATGCTCCTCCTCTCCTGTCTGATGACTAGAAACACCGCCCATCTCATCAAACCTAAACTGTGCTCCACTCTGCCCCTCATCCTCCTCCTCCAGTTCAGCCCCCACAGGGCTCATGTAGCCATGAGATGTAGGTGCAACGTCTCCATTGCCGTGACCAGCCATCGTTTCAATCATTTTTTGTAGGCAATGTCGGAGTGGAATTACGTTGTTCATCCCATAATCCAGGCGAGTTACAAATAATTTGGCTTCCTCAAAGGGCCTCAGCAAACGACAGGTGTCACGTATGAGCTGCCACTGGTTTACATTGAAGTTACACAGGGGAGTACCCCTATCTGCTTGGATCATCAAGAAATCGGTGATGGCTTTTCTTTGTTCATAAAGTCTGTCCAGCATATGGAGGGTGGAATTCCAACGTGTGGCAACGTCACAAAAAAGACTATGTTGTGGGATACCGTTCTGACGCTGCAGCTCAAGGAGGGTGTGCTTTGCGGTGTGCTGAAGTGCATGCACAGTTTCCTTGCCATTGTTAGGATGTCTTGAAAAATGGGTGAAGACTTCAGGAAGTTCTTGGCTACCAGATTCAACAAGTGTGCCATGCAGGGCGCATGTTTCACACTTCCTTGTCATAGCGCGGACACAATGTTCTTTCCGTTGTCGGTCTCCATGGTTCCCATTTCCAGTTTTCTTGATGATTTCTTGAAGAATTAATTTTAGCAGTTCCTCCCCTGTGTGACTCCGTTTGCCAAGGAAAACCATGTGAAGAACAGCGTGACACCGCCGTGCCCTACACACATGGTACGATGAAGGGCCACTGAGATTTGTACGTGCAGTTGAGGCTGAGGACACGGTGGAGGATGAGGAGGCGGAGTCGCACACTGTCACAGGACCAACTGCCTGAGAGTGAGAGCGTGGAGGAGGAAGACATGTATTGTCCCTGCTTGTAGCTACAGCTCCACACGTCGGCGCTGTTGTGCACTTTTGAACACACCGACAGGCTCAAGGACTGGCACACCTTCTCTTGTATAAAATTATGCAGGGCTGGTACTGCCTTCTTCGCAAATAAATGACGGATTGGGACTCTCCACCTCGGCTCGGCACAAGCCATCAATTCTCTGAAAGATGCAGAGTCCCACTTGAAATGGGAGGGACTGCAGCACCAGCAACTTGGAAAGGAGGACATTCAGCTTCTGTGCCATTGGATGAGTGGGCGCATACGGTTGTCTCTTGGACATGGCTTTGCCTATGGATTGTTGGTGGAATGGCTGACTACAAGTAGGAGGAGCGGAAGCATCTGTAGTGACAGAAGGAGGGTATGACACACAGCTCTCTTCGCCTGAGGTGGTGGACCCTTGGTTGGCTGAAGAAGGGAGTGGCGTGCCACTGGGTTATGTGGCAGGCTGCACCACCACATCTGAGCCACAGTTGTCCCAGGCCACTTTATGGTGCTGCATCATATGTTGACTTAGGGCCGTGGTGCCAACATTGCTACCCTGTCCACACTTCACCTTCTGCCGGCATATCTTGCATGTGGCTGTGTTAACGTCCTCTGGATACTTGATGAAAAACTGCCAGACTGCCGAGTATCTGATTTTACCACCAACAATGCGCAATAATTAACTGCTACTGCCGCCGTCTCCAGGAACCCCTGTTCCACTACCCTCCGGGAAGGTAGGCTGCCGCGAAGCAGGTGACCTACCCCGAGCACGTTAGGCTCCTGAATTTCCACTTCTGCCACTATGCTGACTGACAACAATGCTACCACATTGCTGGCTCATCTGCTGCCTCACAGGCAACTTACAACCCTCTTCTGCTGATTATGATGAAGCCCCCTCTGCACCCGGCTCCCAAGTGCGATCGGCTTCATCATCATCGAGTTCTGTCTGCACGTCACTGATGTCCTCCTCAGGTTCCTCAACAGTGTATGATTCAGTACCTTGAATGCAGGAAACACCACCTGCCACATCACCCTCCTCATCAATAATTGCCCTCCTAGCGTAGGAAGCGGCAGATGTCTCCTCCACTTCTTGACTGGGCAGTAGCTGATGTCATCTAATACATCTTCCTCACTGAATAGTGGAGCTGAACCCACTGCATCAGATACTTCTTTAGGGGAGGAAACAGCATAGGACAGAGGCAAAGGAAGGACAGGGACTATTCCCGGGCCATGCCAACTGAGGGTTGTGTCTGAGGAACCCACTGACTGTTGACTGGGGGTATCAGATGTTACTTGTGATGAAGTAGATGACCGCATCAACCAATCGACGACGACAGATGGGATGTCGGTAGAGACATGACCGGTAGCTGAAACTGGGAGCTCAGGCCTCTCGCTGCAACTCCTGCTGCCACTCACCCCTAGTCTGCTGCGACCTCTGCTTGATAAATGTAGGCCTCTGGCACTCCTGTGAGCACATCCTAGCACTTCTCTGCCTGACATATTTAGTGCATATACAAGGGGAGTAAAATACGCTTCACTACACGCCTTTCATTGTCTTTATGTAAACTACAGTCTGAAGGCCGCACTGCGGGAGGATATACGGGAGGGAAATGATAATGTAGAGTCATTATGGGTAGAAATATATGGGGATAAAAATAATGAAATTCTGATAGGGGTTTTGCTATAAGCCACCAAACATAATGGAAGAAGCAATTAATGAAGCAAATAAACAAGGCAGCAAATCAAAATGAGGTGATGATAATGGGGGACTTTAACTATCCTGATATAAAATGGGAGACCGAGACCTGTGAATCTCATAAAGGAAACAGGTTTCTGACTATAGCTCAAGACAATTATCTGTCCCAAATGGTGCAGGGCCCGACCAGAGGGGGCACCCTACTAGACTTAATATTAACCAACAGACCTGACAACTAATGTGCAAGTAGGACACCCAGGAAATAGTGATCATAATATAATACATTATAACTTGTTCTTCAATAAGCAAATTTCTCGAGGGGCCACAAAAACAATGATGAACTTTAGGAAGGCAAAGTTTGACCAACTCAGAGAAGCCCTTAACAATATAAAATGGGATAATATCCTCAAAAACAAGAATGCTGACACTTTAAAAAATATCTTAAACTCTCACCGTAAGATGTATATACCTTATGGGAATAAAATGGTCAGAAATAAAAGAAAACCAATATGGATGAACAACAATGTTAAGGAGGCAATAAATGTCAAAAATAAAGCATTTAAACTACTAAAAGAGGATGGCAGTGAGGAAGCATTAAAAAGCTATAGAAAAAAAATGTAAAATATGTAAAAAAAAAAAAAAACAGATCAAAGCCGCAAAAATAGAGACAGAAAGCCAAAATGAGAAAAACTAACCCCAAAAAGTTTTTTATCTATATAAATAGCAAAAAGGTCAAAAATGAAAGTGTTGGCCCTTTAAAAAATGATAAAGAAGAAATTATAAACAGGGATCAGGAAAAAGCAAATATATTAAACAAATTCTTCTCCACTGTGTTCATCGAGGAAAATGAAATGACAGGTGAAATAAAGCGAGATAAGGTAAACTCCTCTTTACAGGTCACCTGTCTAACCCGGGAAGTAGTACAGTGACATTGATAAAAATAAATGTATGACCCCATATCACCATGGCTTTATGAGGGATCAGTCCTGTCAAACAAACCTGATCAGCTTTTATGAGGAGGTGAGCTCCAGACTGGACCAAGGGGAATCGCTGAATGTCGCATACCTGGATTTTTCCAAAGCATTTGATACGGTGCCACATAAAAGATTGGTGCATAAAATGAGAAGGATTGGGCTGGGGGAGAATGTGTGTAAGTGGGTAAGTAACTGGCTCATTGGGTGGGTATTAATGGTACTTATTCTGGTTGGGTGACTGTTACTAGTGGGGTACCACAGGGGCCAGTCTTGGGTCCTGTTCTATTTAATATATTTATTAATGACCTTGTAGAGGGGTTGAATAGTAAAGTAGAAATATTTGCAGATGATATTAAACTCTGTAAAGCGGTAAACACAATAGAGGACAGGGCACTGTTACAAATGGATCTGGATAGGTTGGCGGCTTGGGCTGGGAAGTGGCAGATGAGGTTCAACACTGATAAATGCAAGGTAATGCACATGGGGAGGAAAAATCAGGGCTTGGATTATGTATTAAATGGGAGCACACTTGGGACGACTGATGTGGAAAAGGTCTTGGGAGTTTTAGTTAACAGTAAATTTAGCTGTAGTGACCAGTGTCTGGCAGCTGCTGCCAAAGCAAATAAAATCATGGGGTGCATCAATAGGGACATAGATGCCCACGACAAGGAAATAATTCTACCGCTGTACAAATCACTAGTCAGACCACACATAGAATACTGTGTACAGTACTGGGCACCAGTGTACAAGAAAGATATAATGGAGCTGGAGAGGGTTCAAAGACGGGCAACCAGGGTAATACGAGGAATGGGAGGACACCCAGAAAGATTATCAGAATTAGGGTTATTTAGTTTAGAAAAAAGAAGGCTTAGGGAAGACCTAATAACTATGTATAAATATATCAGGGGACAGTACAGAGATCTTTCCCATGATCTATTTATACCCAGGACTGTATCTATAACAAGGGGGCATCCTCTTCGTGTAGAAGAAAGAAGGTTTCTACACCATCACAAATGGGGGTTCTTTACTGTAAGAGCAGTGAGACTGTGGAATTGTCTCCCCAAGGGGGTGGTCATGGGGAACTCTGTAAAAGAATTTAAAAGAGGTCTGGATGCATTTTTGGAGAACAATAACATTACAGGTTATGTATATTAGAATTATAGGGACAGAACGTTGATCCAGGGATTTATTCTGACTGCCATATTTGGAGTCGGGAAGGAATTTTTACCTCTAGTATGAGGGTTTTGTGCCTTCCTCTGGATAAGCTCAGTAGGGACTCATTAGGGATATATTTTGAACTTGATGGTCTTTTTTCATCCTTATGAACTATGTTACTATGTTACTATGTATGTGTGCTTGATGCAGATTAACAGGTTAAAAAAGCACTCTACTTAGATGTAGCTATGTGGTATGCACATATGACAGAAAAAAAGCTCTATAGTACACTTGGAAAACGTATATTCGTAACACACCAGCCGGTGGTTACTTTTCCCTGGCCTTTAACAGTATGTAGTTTTGTTTCAGATTAACAGGTTCAAAAAAGCACACAACTTATTTGTAGGTATGTGGTATGCACATATGACAGAAAAAAAAGGCTCTTTAGTACACTTGGAAAACGTATTTTCGTAACACACCAGTCGGTGGTTACTATTCCCTGGCTTTTCACTGTATGTAGGTTTGTTTTAGATTAACAGGTACAAAAAAGCACACTATGTATTTGTAGGTATGTGGTATGCACATATGACAGAAAAAAATGCTCTATAGTACACTTTGAAAATTTATTTTCGTAAAACACCAACTGGTGATTACTTTTAACTGAACTCCCAGTATCTAGACTTGTTACAGATACAAAATAGTAGACTGCTTTGATGTAGGTATGTGGTATGCACTTATGAGGGCAGAAAAATGCGCTACAATGAGTCTAAAACTGTATTTTTTTAAAACACCAGCCGGTGAGTACTGTTGCTTGGACTTTCACTGTATATAGGCCCTTGACAGATTAACAGGTACAAAATGATACACTTATCAGATGTATGTATGTGGTATGCACGCATTAGGGCAAAAAAAATGTGAAACAATACGCCAAACATCTCTGTATTTTTGTAAAACACCAGCCGGTGATTACCGTATTTATCGGGGTATACCACGCACCGGCATATAACACGCACCCTCATTTTACCAAGGATATTTGGGTAAAAAAAAGTTTTTTACCCAAATATCCTTGGTAAAATGAGGGTGCGGTGCGTGTGTGTGCATGTGTATACCCGGATACATTGTTTCTGACGCCGCAGAAGCCCCCCAGGAAAGGCAGGGGGAGAGAGGCTGTCGCTGCCCGCTTCTCTCCCCCTGCCTTTCCTGGGGTCTAGAGCCCTGCTGCTGCCGCTTCTCTCCCCCTGGCTATCGGCACCACTGCCCCATTGCCGGCGCCGCTGCCCCATTGCCTCCCCCATCCCAGTCGGGTCCACGCTACTTCTTCAACGTGACGTCACTCGTCATTGCACAGCCCATAGCAACAACGCAGGAGACGCCACACCGGAGCCAGAAGCCGTGCGGACCCGACCCCGGCAACAGGTTATTATAAAACCGGGGATGGGGAAGGCAATGGGGCAGCGGCGCCGGCAATGGGGCAGTGGCGCCGATAGCCAGGGGAAGAGAAGCGGCGGCAGCAGAGCTCTAGACCCCAGGAAAGGCAGAGGGAGAGAAGAGGGCAGCGACGGCCTCTCTCCCTATGCCTTTCCTGGGTGCTTCTGCGGGGTAAGAAAAACCGGAGATGGGGGAGGCAATGGGGCAGAAGCGACGGCAGTCTCTGGACCCCAGGATAGGTAGGGGCAGAGAATCGAGCAACGACGGTGGTCTCTGGACTTGCAAAAGACGCTGCAGTTCATTGATTTAAAGCGCCCGCTTTAAATCATTGAACTGCAGCAGCTTATTGGCATATAACACGCAGATAGACTTTAGGCAAAAACATTTAGCCTAAAAAATGCTTGTTATAGGCCGATAAATACGGTACTTTTGCCAGGACTTTCCCAGTATCTAGACTTGTTACAGATACAAAATAGTAGACTGCTTTGATGTAGGTATGCGGTATGCACGTATGAGGGCAGACAATTGCACTACAGACCGCTGAAAACACGTATTTTTGTACAGCAGCAGGACACAACAGTGCAGCACCACAAAAAAAAAAAAAAAAAAAAAAAACGGGGATTAAACCCTAAATTTCACTCTGTCACAGGTGTGTGAACTGGTTTTTATACTGTCTACAGACTATTATAAGCAGCAGATGATTTCTTGTGGAAAAAATACTCAGAATTGTGCTCCAGCCTCCTGTGATACGGTTCATGAAGTTCAGGCAGCTTGTTGATATGTATGAGGAAATGAAAAGCTATCTGCCCCTCTTTGATGAAATGCTGAATAAAGTGAATGGGAGGTTTATGGCGTAAAAATCCTTCTCAGTAAGAACAAGCAAAACAATGCACTGCTCTCTGTCCACAACACTGGTGTAAATAGCAGTTGGCAGTGGAACGCTGTGCTACAAGCAATTCAGTGTGTCTTTGTAACACACATAGACACGCAGTCCATCCTATCTCTGCAGTTTATGGCATGAAATGAGCAGACGCAAGATGGCTGCTGATTATATAGGGCTGTGACATCACAGGGGTCAATGAATGCTGATAGGCTGCATCTAGCATGTGATTCAGGGTCATCCTGCCTACCTCCCTTCCCGCCGTACTTTCCCGCCCTCCCATAATCCCCTGCCCCATGTAGTGACATGTGGATCCACCATTTTAGGTGTCCTTTAGCCTGGAACGCTGTAAAACACAGTTTAATGAAGCGATTTGCGCAATAGAATTGCGGCAATATTCACATTAGTTGCGAATCGAATATTTCATGAAATTCGTAACAAATTCGGGTTCGTCAGCTTCGATTCGCTCATCTCTAAATATAATTTTTTTTTGCACTTTTCCCTTTTTTGATATGAGTTTTTTGATACACAATTTTAAAGAATGTTATTAAAAGCTAAGTTTTAGAGCCTTAACCTTGTAGTCAGTGGCACATCATACACACATCATACATGCATACGCACATCATACACACACACATATCATACATATACATACCTATCTATCATGCACACATGCATCATACACATCATTCATACTTCATACACACATCTGCACATCATACATACATGTGCACCTCATACATGCATACATCATTCAAACATACGCACATCATACATGCATACGCACAGCATACACACACACATATCATACATATTCATACCCATCTATCATACACACACATCTTACACATCATTCATACTTCATACACACATCTGTACACCATACATACATGTACATCTCATACATGCATACATCATTCAAACATACACACATCATACATGCATACGCACATCATACACACACACACATATATACACACACATTTCATACATCATTCAAACATACATACATCATGCCTACATAAATACACATTATACATACACATACACACACAAATCAAACATCAATCCATTTAAAATACATACACGCCCCCATCCTTGATCTCCTCACCATTCTTACATGCAGCCTCCATCATCATTGAGTCCAAATCAGCATTGCGGCTTGCTGCTGATGAGGTGCTGGGGATGCAAAGAGGCTAGAGGCTACACTCAAAGCATGCCGACTCCTCTCCAGCCTCCATGTCTTCACCCCCCAGCGAGGTATGGCCACTTGGCAGTTGCAGCTGTAAGCAGGGACATCTCAGGGCTGCACAGGCAGCGCTCCTTCAGAGTGATGAGGGGGGGGGGTAGACTGGCTGCAGGGGCGAAGGTTACCGTTGATGGAGCACTGCCTACTGTGCTCCTCCAGTATGATGAGGAGGGGGGAGTGGTGTTTGCTTTGGGGATGCTGTCAGTGAAGCGCTGCATGTGGATGGGAGTGTTCTGCGTGCCGCCTATAACATAAGAAGTGGCGAGGGGGAAGAGATGGGGTGTGCAATCAGTGGGTGCTATGGGCGGCGGGAGGCCAGCAATTTGCACGTTAGATTGCTTAGTATATTACCAGTGTGACAGGGGCGCCACCCTGCCACCATGGGGGGGGGGGGGGGAAGTAGTGCTGATGAGAATCGCTCAGTGATGTGAATCACTCATGAGTGAATGAAGCTATAGTTTGCTGACACCGGGGGAAGTGCGCCCTCACAAAAGTGCGCTCTAGACGATGGCCTACTTCGTCTATAGGTCGAACCGGCCTACAGCTGTTGCAAAATTATCTCTCTGTCGCTCCACCCATTGAAACAGGACTGTCTGTCTTTGCACAACAGACTTGTGATGTCAGGTCCCGAGGCACTGCAACCTGGGAAATCCGGAGACATGAGTAATTTTTTATACTGTTGAAAATAAATATTGGGGTGAAAATCACATTAGAATTGCGAGACCACCGTCACATACAAGTACAGACACTATATTATGAACTACACTAACTTTACAGCCCCTGTAGCATAGTCAAATAAAAAACATTCCTGGAAAACCTCTTTAACTTGTCTTCAAATGCATCAGATTTATCGAATGAGCTTATGCTGTATAGTCTAAATATCTACTTTTGTTCTAAGCTTAGACCATTTTTTGGGCTAATTTTAGGCTTAAAACAGTGTCAATATTTGGAAGCATATGGCACTGTAGTTTTTGTTGATACCATGTCTCTTCTCAGAGCCTGAATCCTTTTTAACCCCTTAAGGATGGAGCCCATTTTCACCTCTAGGACGAAGCCCTTTGTTACGCCGAGCGCTCCGGGTCCCCGCTCCTCCCCGGAGCGCTCGCTACACTCTCGCTACTGCAGCGCTCCGGTCAGATCCACTGACCCGGTGCGCTGCGATACCGCCTCCAGCCGGGATGCGATTCGCGATGCGGGTGGCGCCCGCTCGCGATGCGCATCCCGGCTCCCGTACCTGACTCGCTCTCCGTCGGTCCTGTCCCGGCGCGCGCGGCCCCGCTCCCTAGGGCGCGCGCGCGCCGGGTCTCTGCGATTTAAAGGGCCACTGCGCCGCTGATTGGCGCAAGTGGTTCTAATCAGTGTGTTCACCTGTGCACTCCCTATGTATACCTCACTTCCCCTGCACTCCCTCGCCGGATCTTGTTGCCATTGTGCCAGTGAAAGCGTTTCCTTGTGTGTTCCTAGCCTGTGTTCCAGACCTCCTGCCGTTGCCCCTGACTACGATCCTTGCTGCCTGCCCCGACCTTCTGCTACGTCCGACCTTGCTTCTGTCTACTCCCTTGTACCGCGCCTATCTTCAGCAGTCAGAGAGGTTGAGCCGTTGCTAGTGGATACGACCTGGTCACTACCGCCGCAGCAAGACCATCCCGCTTTGCGGCGGGCTCTGGTGAAAACCAGTAGTGACTTAGAACCGGTCCACTAGCACGGTCCACGCCAATCCCTCTCTGGCACAGAGGATCCACCTCCTGCCAGCCGGCATCGTGACAGTAGATCCGGCCATGGATCCCGCTGAAGTCCCTCTGCCAGTTGTCGCCGACCTCACCACGGTGGTCACCCAGCAGTCACAACAGATAGCGCAACAAGGCCACCAGCTGTCTCAACTGACCGTGATGCTACAGCAGCTACTACCACAGCTTCAGCAATCATCTCCTCCGCCAGCTCCTGCACCTCCTCCGCAGCGAGTGGCCGCTTCAGGCCTACGACTATCCTTGCCGGATAAATTTGATGGGGACTCTAAATTTTGCCGTGGCTTTCTTTCTCAATGTTCCCTGCACTTGGAGATGATGTCGGACCAGTTTCCTACTGAAAGGTCTAAGCTGGCTTTCGTAGTCAGCCTTCTGTCTGGAAAAGCTCTGTCATGGGCCACACCGCTCTGGGACCGCAATGACCCCGTCACTGCCTCTGTACACTCCTTCTTCTCGGAAATTCGAAGTGTCTTTGAGGAACCTGCCCGAGCCTCTTCTGCTGAGACTGCCCTGTTGAACCTGGTCCAGGGTAATTCTTCCGTTGGCGAGTACGCCGTACAATTCCGTACTCTTGCTTCTGAACTATCCTGGAATAATGAGGCCCTCTCTGCGCGACCTTTAAAAAAGGCCTATCCAGCAACATTAAAGATGTTCTGGCCGCTCGAGAAATCCCTGCTAACCTACATGAACTCATTCATCTAGCCACTCGCATTGACATGCGTTTTTCCGAAAGGCGTCAGGAGCTCCGCCAGGATATGGACTTTGTTCGCACGAGGCGTTTTTTCTCCCCGGCTCCTCTCTCCTCTGGTCCCCTGCAATCCGTTCCTGTGCCTCCCGCCGTGGAGGCTATGCAGGTCGACCGGTCTCGCCTGACACCTCAAGAGAGGACACGACGCCGCATGGAGAATCTCTGCCTGTACTGTGCCGGTACCGAACACTTCCTGAAGGATTGTCCTATCCGTCCTCCCCGCCTGGAAAGACGTACGCTGACTCCGCACAAAGGTAAGACAGTCCTTGATGTAAACTCTGCTTCTCCACGTCTTACTGTGCCTGTGCGGATATCTGCCTCTACCTTCTCCTTCTCTACTATGGCCTTCTTGGATTCCGGATCTGCAGGAAATTTTATTTTGGCCTCTCTCATCAACAGGTTCAACATCCCGGTGACCAGTCTCGCCAGACCCCTCTACATCAATTGTGTTAACAATGAAAGATTGGACTGTACCATACGTTTCCGCACGGAGCCCCTCCTAATGTGCATCGGACCTCTTCACGAGAAAATTGAGTTTTTGGTCCTCCCCAATTGCACTTCCGAAATTCTCCTCGGACTACCCAGGCTTCAACACCATTCCCCAACCCTGGATTGGTCCACTGGGGAGATCAAGAGTTGGGGTTCCTCTTGTTTCAAGGACTGCCTTAAACCGGTTCCCAGTTCTCCTTGCCGTGACCCTGTGGTTCCCCCTGTAACCGGTCTCCCTAAGGCCTATATGGACTTTGCGGATGTTTTTTGCAAAAAACAGGCTGAGAGTCTACCTCCTCACAGGCCTTATGACTGTCCTATTGACCTCCTCCCGGGCACTACTCCACCCCGGGGCAGAATTTATCCTCTCTCTGCCCCAGAGACTCTTGCTATGTCTGAGTACATCCAGGAAAATTTAAAAAAGGGCTTTATCCGCAAATCCTCCTCTCCTGCCGGAGCCGGATTTTTCTTTGTGTCCAAAAAAGATGGCTCCCTACGTCCTTGCATTGACTACCGCGGTCTTAATAAAATCACGGTAAAGAACCGCTACCCCCTACCTCTCATCTCTGAACTCTTTGATCGCCTCCAAGGTGCCCACATCTTTACCAAACTGGACTTAAGAGGTGCTTATAATCTCATCCGCATCAGAGAGGGGGATGAATGGAAAACGGCATTTAACACTAGAGATGGACACTTTGAGTATCTGGTCATGCCCTTTGGCCTGTGCAACGCCCCTGCCGTCTTCCAAGACTTTGTTAATGAAATTTTTCGTGATCTCTTATATTCCTGTGTTGTTGTGTCTCTGGACGATATCCTGATTTTTTCTGCCAACCTTGAAGAACACCGCCAGCATGTCCGCATGGTTCTTCAGAGACTTCGTGACAATCAACTTTATGCCAAAATGGAGAAATGTCTGTTTGAATGTCAATCTCTTCCTTTCCTAGGATACTTGGTCTCTGGCCAGGGACTACAAATGGATCCAGACAAACTCTCTGCCGTCTTAGATTGGCCACGCCCCTCCGGACTCCGTGCTATCCAACGTTTTTTGGGGTTCGCCAATTATTACAGACAATTTATTCCACATTTTTCTACCATTGTGGCTCCTATCGTGGCTTTAACCAAAAAGAATGCCAATCCTAAGTCATGGCCTCCCCAAGCGGAAGACGCCTTCAAACAGCTCAAGTCTGCCTTTTCTTCGGCTCCCGTGCTCTCCAGACCTGACCCATCTAAACCCTTCCTATTGGAGGTTGATGCCTCCTCAGTAGGAGCTGGAGCGGTCCTTCTACAAAAAAATTCTTCCGGGCATGCTGTTACTTGTGGTTTTTTTTCTAGGACCTTCTCTCCGGCGGAGAGGAACTACTCCATCGGGGATCGAGAGCTACTAGCAATTAAATTAGCACTTGAGGAATGGAGGCATCTGCTGGAGGGATCAAGATTTCCAGTTATTATTTACACCGATCACAAGAACCTCTCCTATCTCCAGTCTGCCCAACGGCTGAATCCTCGCCAGGCCAGGTGGTCTCTGTTCTTTGCCCGATTTAATTTTGAAATTCATTTTCGCCCTGCCGACAAGAACATTAGGGCCGATGCTCTCTCTCGTTCCTCGGATGCCTCGGAAGTAGAGCTCTCTCCGCAACACATCATTCCTCCTGACTGCCTGATCTCCACTTCTCCAGCCTCCATCAGGCAAACTCCTCCAGGGAAGACCTTCGTCTCTCCACGCCAACGCCTCGGAATCCTCAAATGGGGTCACTCCTCCCATCTCGCAGGTCATGCGGGCATCAAGAAATCCGTGCAACTCATCTCTCGTTTCTATTGGTGGCCGACTCTGGAGACGGATGTTGTGGATTTTGTGCGGGCCTGCACTGTCTGTGCCCGGGATAAGACTCCTCGCCAGAAGCCCGCTGGTCTTCTCCATCCTCTGCCTGTCCCCGAACAGCCTTGGTCTCTGATTGGTATGGACTTTATTACAGACTTACCCCCATCCCGTGGCAACACTGTTGTTTGGGTGGTCGTTGATCGATTCTCCAAGATGGCACATTTCATCCCTCTTCCTGGTCTCCCTTCAGCGCCTCAGTTGGCAAAACAATTTTTTGTACACATTTTTCGTCTTCACGGGTTGCCCACACAGATCGTCTCGGACAGAGGCGTCCAATTCGTGTCAAAATTCTGGAGGGCTCTCTGTAAACAACTCAAGATTAAATTAAACTTTTCTTCTGCCTATCATCCTCAATCCAATGGGCAAGTAGAAAGAATTAACCAGGTCCTGGGTGATTATTTACGGCATTTTGTTTCCTCCCGACAGGATGACTGGGCAGATCTTCTACCATGGGCCGAATTCTCGTATAACTTCAGAGTCTCTGAATCTTCCTCCAAATCCCCATTTTTCGTGGTGTACGGCCGTCACCCTCTTCCCCCCCTCCCTACTCCCTTGCCCTCTGGTTTGCCCGCTGTGGATAAAATATCTCGTGATCTTTCCACCATATGGAAAGAGACCCAAAATTCTCTCTTACAGGCTTCATCACGCATGAAGAAGTTTGCTGATAAGAAAAGAAGAGCTCCCCCCATTTTTTCTCCTGGAGACAAGGTATGGCTCTCCGCTAAATATGTCCGCTTCCGTGTCCCTAGCTACAAATTGGGACCACGCTATCTTGGTCCTTTCAAAATTTTGTGCCAGATTAATCCTGTCTCTTACAAACTTCTTCTTCCTCCTTCTCTTCGTATTCCTAATGCCTTTCACGTTTCTCTTCTTAAACCACTCATCATCAACCGTTTCTCTCCCAAACTTGTTTCTCCCACTCCTGTTTCCGGCTCCTCGGACATCTTCTCCGTAAAGGAGATACTGGCCTCCAAGAAGGTCAGAGGGAAAACTTTTTTTTTGGTCGATTGGGAGGGTTGTGGTCCTGAAGAGAGATCCTGGGAACCTGAGGACAATATCCTAGACAAAAGTCTGCTCCTCAGGTTCTCAGGCTCTAAGAAGAGGGGGAGACCCAAGGGGGGGGGTACTGTTACGCCGAGCGCTCCGGGTCCCCGCTCCTCCCCGAAGCGCTCGCTACACTCTCGCTACTGCAGCGCTCCGAAATGAAAATCACATTAGAATTGCGAGACCACCGTCACATACAAGTACAGACACTATATTATGAACTACACTAACTTTACAGCCCCTGTAGCATAGTCAAATAAAAAACATTCCTGGAAAACCTCTTTAACTTGTCTTCAAATGCATCAGATTTATCGAATGAGCTTATGCTGTATAGTCTAAATATCTACTTTTGTTCTAAGCTTAGACCATTTTTTGGGCTAATTTTAGGCTTAAAACAGTGTCAATATTTGGAAGCATATGGCACTGTAGTTTTTGTTGATACCATGTCTCTTCTCAGAGCCTGAATCCTTTTTAACCCCTTAAGGATGGAGCCCATTTTCACCTCTAGGACGAAGCCCTTTGTTACGCCGAGCGCTCCGGGTCCCCGCTCCTCCCCGGAGCGCTCGCTACACTCTCGCTACTGCAGCGCTCCGGTCAGATCCACTGACCCGGTGCGCTGCGATACCGCCTCCAGCCGGGATGCGATTCGCGATGCGGGTGGCGCCCGCTCGCGATGCGCATCCCGGCTCCCGTACCTGACTCGCTCTCCGTCGGTCCTGTCCCGGCGCGTGCGGCCCCGCTCCCTAGGGCGCGCGCGCGCCGGGTCTCTGCGATTTAAAGGGCCACTGCGCCGCTGATTGGCGCAAGTGGTTCTAATCAGTGTGTTCACCTGTGCACTCCCTATGTATACCTCACTTCCCCTGCACTCCCTCGCCGGATCTTGTTGCCATTGTGCCAGTGAAAGCGTTTCCTTGTGTGTTCCTAGCCTGTGTTCCAGACCTCCTGCCGTTGCCCCTGACTACGATCCTTGCTGCCTGCCCCGACCTTCTGCTACGTCCGACCTTGCTTCTGTCTACTCCCTTGTACCGCGCCTATCTTCAGCAGTCAGAGAGGTTGAGCCGTTGCTAGTGGATACGACCTGGTCACTACCGCCGCAGCAAGACCATCCCGCTTTGCGGCGGGCTCTGGTGAAAACCAGTAGTGACTTAGAACCGGTCCACTAGCACGGTCCACGCCAATCCCTCTCTGGCACAGAGGATCCACCTCCTGCCAGCCGGCATCGTGACACCCTTTTTTTGCAAATCTGACCACTGTCACTTTAAACATTAATAACTCTGGAATGCTTTTAGTTATCATTCTGATTCTGAGATTGTTTTTTCCTGACATATTCTACTTTAACATAGTGGTAAATTTTTGTGGTAACTTGCATCCTTTCTTGATGAAAAATCCAAAAATTTGATGAAAAAATTAAAAATTTTGCAATTTTCTAACTTTGAAGCTCTCTGCTTGTAAGGAAAATGGATATTCCAAATAAATTTTTTTTGGGGATTCACATAAACAATATGTCTACTTTATGATTGCATCATAAAATTGATGAGTTTTTACTTTTGGAAGACACCAGAGGGCTTCAAAGTTCAGCAGCAATTTTCCAATTTTTCTCAAAATTTTCAAACTCACAATTTTTCAGGGACCAGTTCAGGTTTGAAGTGAATTTGAAGGGTCTTCATATTAGAAATACCCCATAAATGAGCCCATTATAAAAACTGCACCCCCCAAAGTATTCAAAATGACATTCAGTCAGCGTTTTAACCCTTTAGGTGTTTCACAGGAATAGCAGCAAAGTGATGGAGAAAATTCAAAATCTTCATTTTTTACACTTGCATGTTCTTGTAGACCCAATTTTTGAATTTTTACAAGGGGTAAAAGGAGAAAATGTATACTTATATTTGTAGCCCAATTTCTCTCGAGTAAGGACATACCTCATATGTCTATGTAAAGTGTTCGGCGGGCGCAGTAGAGGGCTCAGAAGCGAAGGAGCGACATGGGGATTTTAGAGAGTACGTTTTTCTGAAATGGTTTTTGGGGGGCATGTCGCATTTAGGAAGCCCCTATGGTGCCAGAACAGCAAAAAAAAAACACATGGCATACCATTTTGGAAACTAGACCCCTTGAGGAACATAACAAGGAATAAAGTGAGCCTTAATACCCCACAGGTGTATCACGACTTTTGCATATGTAAAAGAAATAAAAAAAAATGTCACTAAAATATGGGTTTTCCCCCCAAATTTCACATTTTTGCAAGGGTTAATAGCAGAAAAGATCCCCCAAAATTTGTAACCCCATCTCTTCTGAGTATGGAGGTACCCCATAAGTGGACCTGAAGTGCACTGCGGGCGAACTACAATGCTCAGAAGAGAAGGCGTCATATTTGGCTTTTTGAGAGCAAATTTTGCTCGGGGGGCATGTCGCATTTAGGAAGCCCCTATGGTGCCAGAACAGCAAAATAACCCCCACATGGCATACCATTTTGGAAACTAGACCCCTCACAGAATGTAATGAGGGGTACAGTGAGCATTTACCCCCCACTGGTGTCTGACAGATCTTTGGAACAGTGGGCTGTGCAAAATTTTTCATTTTCACGGACCACTGTTCCAAAGATCCGTCAGACACCTGTGGGGTGTAAATTCTCACTGGACCCCTTATTACATTCCATGAGGGGTGTAGTTTCCAAAATGGGGTCACATGTGGGTGAGTTTTTTTTTTTTTTGCGTTTGTCAGAACCGCTGTAACAATCAGCCACCCCTGTGCAAATCACCTGAAATGTACATGGTGCACTCTCCCCTCTGGGCCTTGTTGTGCGCCCCCAGAGCACTTTGTGCCCACATATGGGGTATCTCCGTACTCAGGAGAAATTGCGTTACAAATTTTTGGGGGCGTTTTTCCCTTTTACCTCTTGTGAAAATGAAAAGTATAGGGCAACACCAGCATGTTAGTGTAAAAATTATTTTTTTACACTAACATGCTGGTGTAGACCCCAACTGTTCCTTTTCATAAGGGGTAAAAGGAGAAAAAGCCCCCCAAAATTTGTTAGGCAATTTCTCCCGAGTACGGCGATGCCCCATATGTGACCCTATTCTGTTGCCTTAAAATACGACAGGGCTCCAAAGTGAGAGCGCCATGCGCATTTGAGGCCTGAATTAGGGACTTGCATAGGGGTGGACATAGGGGTATTCTATGCCAGTGATTCTTAAACAGGGTGCCTCCAGCTGTTGCTAAACTCCCAGCATGCTTGGACAGTCAATTGCTGTCCAGAAATGCTGGGAGTTTTTGTTTTGCAACAGCTGGAGGCTCCATCTTAGAAACACTGCCATACAATACGTTTTTCATTTTTATTGTAGAAGGGGGGGTGGTAGGGGGGGGGGCAGTGTACGTGTGTATATGTAGTGTTTTACTCTTTATTTTATGTTAGTGTAGTGTAGTGTTTTTAGGTTACATTCACACTGGCGGCGGATTACACAGAGTCTCCCGCTAGGAGTTTGAGCTGCGGCGAAAAATTTCCCGCAGCTCAAATTTGTAGCGGGGAACTCACTGTAATCTGCCGCCAGTGTGAATGTAGCCTGTACATTCACACTGGAGGGGGGGTCAAAACTACAACTCCCAGCATGCACTGACATACCATGCATGCTGGGAGTTGTAGTTTTGCAACAGCTGGAGGCACACTGGCTGGAAAACCTTGTGTTAGGTTCTATGACCTAACTCAGTATTTTCCAACAAGTGTGCCTCCAGCTGTTGCAAAACTACAACTCCCAGCATGTACTGATTGCGGAAGGGCATGCTGGGAGATGTAGTTATGCAATGGCTGGAGGCACGCAAGTGCAACTCCCAGCATGCCAAGACAGCCTTATGCTGTTCCTGAATGCTGGGAGTTGTAGTTTTGCAAGATTTAGAGGGGTTCAAATTGTAAATCACTGTCCAGTGGTCTCAAAACTGTGGCCCTCCAGATGTTGCAAAACTACAACTCGCAGCATGCCCACACAGCAAACTGCTGTCTGTGCATGCTGAGAGTTTTAGTTTTGCAACATCTGGAGGGTTACAGTTTGAGACCACTTAGTGATCTACAACCTGAACCCCTCTAAATATTGCAAAACTACAAGTCCCAGCATGCCCACACAGCAAACAGCTGTCTGGGCATGCTGGGAGTTGTAGTTTTGCAACATCTGGAGGACCACAGTTTAGAGACCACTGTAAACTGTGGCCCTCCGGATGTTGCTAGGCAACAACTCACCTAGCAGGACCCGGAAGTATTGCTGCCGCTGCGGCTGCACGTGGGGGAGGATTGCAAACGGGGATCCGGGATCCAGGTAGGGACCTTCGGCGCCGACCTTCCCTGGACGGTTCCCCCGTTTTGCCCGGACACCGATAGGTGGGCAAAGCGGGGGAACCGAACTTTAACCCCTCCCCCCCTCCCCCGGTCTGCTATCGGTCGGTCGCTCGGCCGACCAATAGCAGGGATAGGAGAGGTGGCACCCCTGCCACCAAACTCCTATCCCTTTAGGGGGATTGAGGGTGTCTCGGACACCCCCGATCCCTCTTATTTTCCGGGTCACCGGGTCACTAGTGACCCGTATGACCCGGAATCGCGCAGATCGCAGGTCTGAATTGACCTGCGATTTGCGCGCATCGCGGTCATAAGGAGGTCTCAGGACCCCCCTCTGCAATGTGCCGGGATGCCTGCTGTTAGATAACAGCAGTCATCCCGGCCCGATCACAGCTACCGGTGGCGCGGCGCTCCCGAAACCCCGCGACGTACATGTACGTCACTCGTCGTGAAGGGGTTAAGGTAAGGAAAATATGTGTCTATGGGTGCCATCACATATGTCCAACATTTCAGATCAGTACTGAGCCAGGTCACCAGCTACAACTGAGACCACAACTGATAGCAAAGTGCATCAGGTGTGTATGGTCATTTTTTTTTTGTATTGTTCGAGGCCACCAGCCTGCCCTGCGATCATGTGTCCCAAATAAGGCGCCAGATGTCCCATACAAATGAGCGGAATAGTTTTGATGATCAGTTTACCCCCAGTGCTGTTAAAACTGAGCTGGTTTGTCAGATATTTGTGATTTCATATTTAATTTCTGTGCATCACAGTTCTGGTGCATCAGCTTTAATAAATCTATCCCACTGAATTTTTAATTTTCGATTAACAACCAATAGGCCAACACTACTACCAGCTTTACTAGTTCTGAAATTCCGGGCAGCATTTTTTTTTCCTTAGCCATTGTTTATTTGTCCTGTTATTCCTATATTCTGGGATAGATTGACCATCAATTGAATTTGAATGATTCACTGTGTTTCCAAAAACGAATGTGACTGAAAAATACCTGAACAGGCAATTTTTGCTCTTTTACTTACTAGTGATCTCTTTATTTCAAAGGAAAGGAAGAGGGGCCTTAAGTAAACTTTAAGCTGCACTATAATGGTGACCAAGATTTACACAGTACAGTAATACTAACAATGATGAACAAACACAAGATATCGAGAGAAGGTACTACAGCTCCTCAGCGTAAAATGCACTGCAGGTTCTATTCATAAATCCTTCATGAAAATTAAAGTTAAACATATAAAGCTGCTAAGATGGAAGTAAATTATGTGGCATGTTGATCTAATATCCCTGCAGGTTGGTCAAATAAATCCTTACTGCTCTAATGTTTATAGAGGGAACTGTCAAGGGACTTATGTAGCTGATGAGCATACAAATCTACATATTCATGTAACATTGCTATTGAATTTGGTTAAATAAAACATGGAAACCTATTTTTATATTCTATATGGACTTAATATCCTGTACGTAGACTAGGTGATGTGCATAGGTTTTTCAAATAAATTTACTTTCAAGCTCCCAGCATGTGATTAACTAGACGAAATACTTATTGCATTTTTTATCATACTATTTCATGCCTTCTGCTGCTTTCAAAAAACCCTTTCTACTGCAGATCTCTATGATACAGAAATAGAAAGTTGGATTAGCACAGGATTTATGATGATTTGTACGATATTCCTAATAAACTAAACATACATACAGGCACTCACGTTTAAATATTTGTTAGTGTAAGTTTTTAAAAGTCTTTTTTGTATTTGTACCTAAGATTTCTATCTGGAAGAGTATGCGCTTGTTATCACTTCCTTAATTCACTGCAAATGCCTCTGGAGACCTACCGTAAGTTGGAAGAATATAAAACATTGTGCAAAGAATTTGTATAAAATAACCCTCTATTCTTATACCCTGTATTCCCAGAATTCCCTGCATTCCCAAAATCCAGAATAATTTGTTCTTGGTAAAAAAGTGAATGCTGTATAAAAGAAAATGTATGTTTTAGGCAGCAAACTTTTGTAAATAGGTGAATACCAGTAATATTTACAGTCAAGTATAGTACAAGGTAAATGAATGAGATATTAAAGAGAACCTGTCACAAAATAATGTGTAATTAGCAGACACTTTCCCATTCACTTGCTTTTAAAATTATCAACATAAATATGTTCAAAATGTAATAGAAAAATCAGCAACTAGGTGGCTCTGTTCTGGTCCCTGCCACAATTAATACAGTGAGTGTGGTCACTCAGGAAGTGTTTATGGCTGCACTGAGCTAGATTGACAGCTGCACAGAGCCTCACTGAAAGCTGTACAGAGCCTCACTGAAAGCTGTACAGAGCCTCACTGAAAGCTGCACAGAGCCTCACTGAAAGGTGCACAGAGCCTGCGGTCTTTTATTCTTCACAGAGTGGAAGTAGACCCCCAGCAGGCTTAAGTGAGGTCATACCTGCTGTGAAACTCCCACATTCTCCTGCTGGGGGATTGCACTATGTGAGCAAGAAGATCTGTAAGACAAACAGCTTTTAAAAGCTCTGAAAATTGTTTGAACAGCACTAGAACCATTAGGAGTAGTTAGGGAATAGAGATGAGCAAACTTTTGAAAAATTAGATTTGGCCGATTTGCCGAATTTTTCCCCAAAATTTGATGGTTTGATCCGAATTTATTGGCGGCAAATCTATATTAACCCCTTAAGGACACATGACGTACCGGTACGTCCTGTGTCCGCTCCCGATCTATAAAGCGGGGCCACGGCGTAGCCCCGCATCATAGCGGGTCGGGACCAGTGGCTAATAGCGCGCTGCATTGATCGTGGTGCCATGAGAAATTAACCCTTTTGAAGCAGCGTTCAAAGTTGAATGCTGCGTCTAAAGTGAAAGTGAAAGTATGCCGGTTAGCTCAGTGGGCTGTTCGGGATAGTCGCAGCGAAATCGCGGCATCCCGAACAGCTTACAGGACAGCAGGAGGGTCCCTACCCTGCCTCCTCACTGTCCGATCGCCGGGCATGAGCAGGCATGTGCAGTCAAGCGGCAGAATCATCGATCACTGGTTTCCTATGAGAAACCAGTGATCAATGTAATAGATCAGTGTGTGCCATGTTATAGCTCCTTATGGGAGCTATAACACTGCAAAAAAAAGTGAAAAAAAAGTGAATAAAGATCATTTAACCACTTCACTATTAAAAGTTTGAATCACCCCCCCTTTTCCCATAAAAAAAAAAAAACACAGTGTAAATAAAAATAAAAACAAACATATATGGTATTGCCGCGTGTGGAAATGTTCAAATTATAAAAGTATATCATTAATTAAACAGCACGGTCAATGGCGTACGCGCAAAATAATTCCAAAATCGTAAATAGTGCATTTTTTGTCACTTTTTATATCATGAAAGCATGAATAAAAAGCGATCAATAAGTCCTATCAATGCAAAAATGGTACCGCTAAGAATTCAGATCACGGCGCGAAAAATGAGCCCTCATACTGCCCCATACGGGCAAAAATAAAAAGTTATAGGGGTCAGAAGATGACAATTTTAAACGTATCAATTTTCCTGCATGTAGTTATGATTTTTTCCAGAAGTACGACAAAATCAAACCTATATAAGTAGGATATAATTTTAATCTTGTGGACCTACAGAATAAAGATAAGGTGTCATTTTTACCGAAAAATGTACTACGTAGAAACTGAAGCCCCCAAAATTTACAAAACAGCGTTTTTTTTTCCAATTTTGTCTCACAATGATTTTTTTTTCCGTTTGGCCATAGATTTTTGGGCAAAATGACTGACGTCATTACTAAGTAGAATTGGTGGCGCAAAAAATAAGGCATCATATGGATTTTTAGGTGCAAAATTGAAAGAGTTATGATTTTTTAAAGGCAACGAGGAAAAAACGAAAATGCAAAAACTGAAAAACCCTCGGTCCTTAAGGCGTACAGAGAGCCTGAATAGGAGTGTAGAACACTTTTCTGTGTTCTAACACGCATATGGAGTGTGTTGGGGAAGTGAAATAATACTGTTATTCAGAATAACATGCAGATTACCGGCATCACTTTTAGAATCACTGCCGCAGAGCTGCACAATGACAGAGCCTGGAGGTGGCATCAGTATGAGGAGACCATATAGTGGCTGAATGACACAGTGTGGAGGTGTTGGCAGCATGATGAGACCATATAGTGGCTGAATGACACAGTGTGGAGGTGTTGGCAACATGAGGAGACCATATAGTGGCTGAACGACACAGCTTGGATGAGGCTGAAGCATGAGACCACCATATAGTGGCTGAATGACACAGCTTGGATGAGGCTGAAGCATGAGGAGACCATATAGTGGCTAAATGACACAGTGTGGAGGTGTTGGCAGCATAAGGAGACCATATAGTGTCTGAATGGCACAGCCAGGAGGTTGCAGCAGCATGAGTAGACACTAGGCCTTCACAATCCCTAAGATTCTGAATTTTAAACCAAAGATTTATGGTAGCTAGTGCTACCATAACAACATTTGTATTTCCCAGACCCAGGCCCAGCAGCATCAGTAAATCATATATTGCCTGAATGACACAGCCTGGAGTTGGCAAAAGCATGAGGAGGCCATTGAAATATAAGAATTCTAAATAGAAATCTAAGATTTTGAAATTGAGGATTTTGAAATTGAACTTTTAACTCCCAAGTTTTAGTGTCCCGGGCCCCGGTGTGTGGGTACAAAAGACGTAATCTAACAAGGAGTCACATGGCACATGGCAGCACAATGACAGAACAGGAGGTCACATCAGTAGGAGGAGACCATATAGTGTCTGAATGGCACAGCCTGAAGTTGAAGCATGAGGAGACCCCAGGGCTTCACAATCCCTAAGAAAAAAAAGATGAAGTTTGAAATTTAAACTGAAGATTTTGGGTAGCTAGAACTACCATAACATAGGCTTTTATTCCCAGGCCCAGGTCCAGCAGCATCAATAAACCATATATTGCCTGAATGGCACATCCTGGAGTTGCCAGCAGCATGAGTAGACACCAGGGCTACACAATCCCTAAGAAAAAAAAGACAAAGTTTGAATTTTAAACCAAAGATTTGGGGTATTTAGTGCTACCATAAAATATTTTTTATTCCCAGACCCAGTCACAGTAGCATCAGTAAACCATATATTGCTTGAATGTCACAGCCTGGATTTGGCTGAAGCATGAGGAGACAATAAATTGTCTGAATGGCACAGCCTGGAGTTGGTGGCAGATGAGGCGACAATAGGGCCTCACAATCTCTAATAATAAAAGAAGAATTTTGAAATTTCAATTGAAGATGTATGGTACCTCGTGATACCATAAACATATATAGGTAATGTCAACCCAACCCAGCAGCATCAGTAGGGCAAGTAGTTCCTGAAACACACTGTCAGGAGCAGGCAGCAGCAGTACTCAAGAGGGGTTTCATAACCCCTAAGATTGAAAGATCAATGTTGAAATCTCTATTGAAGAGGTATGTTATCTCGTGCTATCATCAAAGAATTTAAAGCCTAAGCCCAGCAGCATCACTAAACCATATAGTTGCTGAAACAGACAGCCTGGAGCAGGCATCAGCATGAGTTTACAAGAGGGCTTCACAACCCCTAAAATTTAAATCTTAATGTTGAAATCTGTATACAAGATGAATGTTATCTAGTGATAACATCAAAAATGTTGGGCACAGGCCCAGCAGCATCATTAAGCCAAGTAGTTCCTGAAACACACATCCTGGATAAGGCAGCAGGATGCATACATAAGAGGGCTTTACAACCCCTAACATTAAAAGATCAACGTTGAAATCTCGATTGAGCATGTATGTTTGCTAGTGCTAATATAAAAAAATTCTAGGTAATATCCAAGACAGTCCCAGTCGCGTCAGAAAACAATATATTGTCTGAATGACACAGCCTGGAGGTGGGGAAAGCATAAGGAGCCCATATAGTGTCTGAATGGTACAGCCTGGAGTTGGCTGAAGCATGAGGTGACCAAATAGTGGCTGAATGGCACAGCCTGGAGTTGGCAGAAGCATAAGGAGACAAAATAATGGCTGAAGGAAACAGCCTGGAGGTGGCAGCAGCATCAGGAGTCCTGAAAGTGACCCGGTGACAGAGTTGGTCTGGTGGGTGGCAATAACAGTACCCGGTGATAAAGGTGGCTGGAATGTTTGTAACTGGGGAGCAGCGCCTTAAATCTGTTTGGCACTATCCATATTTGTGAAGTGTTGGTGTAGCACCATGGTCAATCTACTCTGATGCATCTGGCATTGGTGGGTGGAAATCCTGGCTGATCCATGCCTGATTCATCTTCACAAAGGTCAGTCTATCAACATTTCTCGTGGACAGATGAGTTCTCCTTGGGGTGACTATGGCCCCGCCGCACTAAACACCCGCTCTGATGCCGCACTACTGGCCGGGCAACACAGCTTCTTCAGGGCAAACTCTGCTAGTTGCGGCCATAAATCAAGTTTGGCTGCCCAGAAGTACAGCGGATCTTCAATATTTGTTGACATGTCCATGCCAAGGTATGCCACCACCTGCTGGTTCAGGTCCTGCTCCATGACTACCTGCTGCTGATGAATTGCTTCACTATGTGGGTGAAGAAAGCTACTCATCAGCGACTGTAGACTAAGGCTGCTGCTGATGGAGTTGGTACTGCTCATGCCACCGCACCACTCCCCAGCAGCGATGGCAGTGGAAGGTGAGCGCAGAGGGCCCCCCGAGTAAGACCTGCTAGTGGATGGACGATGGCGCCGATAGGCATCAGCCAACTGACTACATAGGATCTCTCTGTAGTAGGTCAGTTTGTCCTCCCTCTCAGTTGGTTTAAAAAAAGGCTCCCATTTTGTGCCGGTAACGAGGGTCCAATAAGGTGGAGAGCCAGAAGTCATTCCGCTGCAGAATGATGACAAATTGGCTTTCACTACGCAAGCAAGTGAGCATGCATTGTGCCATTTGTGCAAGTGACTCGGAGAGACTCCCTGCCTCCATCTCCACAGCATACTGCCACGGTGTTTCTGGGTCCTCTGTCTCGCCTTCCTCATAACCTTCTAGCTCCTTTTGTTGATCATGCTACTGTTCTCCTGTCAGATGACTAGAAACACCGCCCATCTCATCAAACCTAAACTGTGCTCCACTGTGCCCCTCATCCTCCTCCAGCTCAGCCCCCACAGGGCTCATGTGGCCATGAGAAATAGCTGCAATATCTCCATTGCCCTTACCATTCATCGTTTCCAACACTTGTTATAGGAGATGAAGCAGTGGAATTACGTCATTCATCCTGTAATCCTGGCGACTTAAGTATAATGTGGCTTCCTCAAAGGGCATGAGCAAACGACAGGTGTGACGAATGAGCTGCCACTGGTTCACATTGAAGTTACACACGAGAGTACCCGTATCTGCTTGGATCATCAAGAAATCGGTGATGGCTTTTCTTTGTTTATACAGTCAGTCCAACATATGGAGAGTGGAATTCCAACGTGTGCCAACGTCACAAATCAGACTATGTTGGGGGATACCTTTCTGACGCTGCAGCTGAAGGAGGGTGTGCTTTGCGGTGTACGAGTGGCTGAAGTGCATGAAAAGTTTCCTTCCCATTCTTAGAATGTCTCCCAAATGAAGGGAACACTTCAGGAGCTGCTTGACAACCAGATTTAACATGTGTGCTATGCAGGGAGCATGTTTCACCCTTCCTTGTTGCAGCGCGGCTAAGATGTTCTTCCCGTTGTCTGTCACCATGATTCCTATTTCCAGATTTCGTGGAGTAAGCCATGCTCTGATTTCTTTACGAATTACTTTTAGCAGTTCCTACCCTGTGTGACTCTTTTTGCCAAGGCAAACCTTGTGGAGAACAGCGTGACACCGCCATGCCCTGCACACATGGTATGCTCAAGGGCCACTGAGACTTGTCCGGGCAGTGGAGGCTGAGGACACGGTGGAGGATGAGGAGGCTGAGTCGCACACTGTCACAGGACCAACGGGCTGACAGCATGGAGGAGGAAGCAGCGTGACCTTTCCAAGTTGTGGTTGTGGCTGGTCAGGAACCACATTCACCCAGTGAGCCGTAAAGGACACGTATTGTCCCTGACCATAGTTACAGCTCCAGACCGACAGACTCAAGGACTGGCCCACCTTCTCTTCCACAAAATTGTGCAGGACTGGTACTGCCTTCTTCGCAAAGAAATGACGGCTTGGCACTCTCCACCTCGGCTCGGCACAAGCCATCAATTCTCTGAAAGGTTTAGAGCCCACCACTTAAAAAGGGAGGGACTGCAGCACCAGCAACATAGACAGGAGCACATTCAGCTTCTGCGCCGTTGGATGAGTGAGCACATACTGTTGTAAAAGTGGGAGAAGCAGGAGCATTTGGGGCGACAGAAGGAGGGTATGACAAAAAGCTCCCTTCGGCTGAGGGGGTGGAGCCTTGGCTGGCTGAAACAGGGAGCGGCGTGACACTGGGTGATGCACGCTTCACCTTCTGCCGACAAATCTTGCAGTTGCTACGTGAACCTCCTCCAGATGCTTGAATAAAAACTGCCCCACCGCCGAGTAGCTGATTTTCCCACCAACAGTCTGCACTATTTGACTGCTACTGCCACCATCTCCAGGAACCCCTGTTCCACTACCTCCCGGAAAGGTAGGCTGCCGCAAAGCAGGTGGTCTCCCCCGGGCACGCTTGGCTCCTGAATTTCCAGTTCTGCCACCACGCTGACTGCCAACCATGCTACCGCCTTGCTGGCTCAGCTGCTACCTCACGGGCAACCTGCAACTCTCTTCTCCTGATGATGATGAAGCCCCTTCTGCACCCGGCTCCCAATTGTAATCGGCTTCATCATCATCTTCGAGTTGTGTTTACACGTCACTGATGTCCTCCTCAGGTTCCTCAACAGTGTCTGATTCATGACCCTGAACCCTGGCAACACCGCCTCCCACGTCACTCTCCTCATAACTACTTGCCCGCCTAGCGGAGGAAGCGGCGCATGTCTCCTCCACTCCTTGGCTGGGCAGTAGCTGCTGACTGTCCTCTATTAGATCATCCTCAGTGAATAGTGGAGCTGAACCCACAGCATAAGAAACTTCTGTAGGAGAGGGAACAGCATAGGACAGAGGCAATGGGAGGACAGGGACTGCTACCATGCCATGCCAACTCAGGGTTGTGTCTGAGGAACCCACCGACTGTTGACTGGGGGTGTCAGATGTCACTTGTGATGATGTGGATGAGCGTGTTAACCAAGCAGATGGGTTGCTGGTCGAGACGCGACCGCTGGCTGATAACAGGAGCTCAGGCCTCTCGCTGCGAGTCCTGCTACCACTCGCCCCTAGTCTGTTGCCAACTCTGCCTGAAGTATTTAGGCCTCTGCCACTCCTCTGTGCACATCCTGGCACTTCTCTGCTTGACTTACTTAGTACAAGACGCTTCACTATGCTGAAAACTGTATTTGTCTAGAACAGCAGGTGTGCACTTTTGTCGGGCCTTTCAGAGTATCCAGGCCCTTGACAGATTGACAATAACAAAATAGTACACTACTTAGGAGTAGGTATGCGGTATGCACTGATGAGGGCAGAAAAATTCTCTACAGTACAGAAAAAAAAGTGTCTGAGTACAACACCAGCCGATGAGTACTTTTGCCTGGACTTTCACAGTATGTAGGCCCTTGACAGAACAACAGGTAAAAAATAGTACACTACTTAGATTTGCGTTTGTGGTATGTACTTATGAGGGTAGAAAAATGCGCTACAATGAGCCTAAAAACTCTGTAATATTTTTTAACCTATTAAGGACCCAGGGCGTACCTGTACGCCCTGAGTCCGCTCCCGTTCTATAACGCGGGGCCATGGCCGGGACTCCTGGCTAATAGCGCGTGGCACTGATCGCGGTGCCGTGTGCTATTAACCCTTTAGACACGGCGCTCAAAGTTGAACGCCGTGTCTAAAGTGAAAGTAAAGCACTGCTGGTTAGCTCCGGGGGCTGTTTGAGATCGCCACGGCGAAATTGCGGCATCCTGAACAGCTTACAGGACAGCCGAAGGGTCCCTACCTGCCTTCTCGCTGTCTGATCGCCGAATGACTGCTCAGTGCCTGAGATCCAGGCATGAGCAGTCATGCAGCAGAATCATTGATCAATGGTTTCCTATGAGAAACTATTGAACAATGTAAAAGATCAGTGTGTGCAGTGTTATAGCCCTCTTTGGGAGCCATAACACTGCAAAAAAAAGTGAAAAAAAAGTGAATAAAGCTCATTTAACCCTTCCCCTAATAAAATTTTGAATCACCCCCTTTTCCCATTTAAAAATAAAACTGTGAAAATAAAAATAAATATATGTGGTATCGCCACGTTCAATGTCCGAATTATAAAAATATATCATTAATTAAACCGCACGGTCAATGGCGTACACGCAAAAAAATTCCAAAGTACAAAATAGTGTATTTTGGTCACTTTATATATAATGAAAAAGTGAATAAAAAGCGACCAATAAGTCAGAACAATACAAAAATGGTACAGCTAAAAACTTCAGATCACGGCGCCAAAAATTAGCCCTCATACCAACCCATTTGCGGAAAAATTAGGGGTCAGAAAATGACAATTTTAAACGTATACATTTTCCTGCATATAGTTGGGATTTTTTCCAGAAGTACGACAAAATCAAACCTATATAAATAGTGCATAATTTTAATAGTATGGACCTACAGAATAAAGATAAGGTGTAATTTTTACCAAAATATTTACTGTGTAGAAACTGAAGCCCCCAAAATTTACAAAATAGCGTATTTTTTTAAATTTTGTCTCACAATGATTTTTTTTCCATTTTGCCATATTTTTTTGGGTAAAATGACTGATGTCATTACAAAGTAGAATTGGTGGCGCAAAAAATAAGCCATCATATGGATTTTTAGGTGCACAATTGAAAGAGTTATGATATTTTAAATGTAAGGAGGAAAAAATGAAAATGCTAAAACGGAAAAACCCCGGGTCCTTAAGGGGTTAAAACACCAGCCGGTCATAACTTTTATACTTGTAGGAAGAAAAAGGACCAATGGATCCAGGCGCTGCTCTATCCAGGTATACACAGGATGCAGGTAAGTATTCTTAATCAAGCTATTTTATTGTTTACAAAACAGCAAAAGGATCATGACACATTTCGGGGTAAATTCCCCTTCCTCAGATGATCTAGTTCTAGATCATCTGAGGAAGGGGAATTTACCCCGAAACGCGTCATGATCCTTTTGCTGTTTTGTAAACAATAAAATAGCTTGATTAAGAATACTTACCTGCATCCTGTGTATACCTGGATAGAGCAGTGCCTGGATCCATTGGTCCTTTTTCTTCCTACAAGTATTCCAGTTCCTACAGGGCGTAAATCCGCTCCTGTGACAATCAGGCTTGGCAGCTCATCCAACTCCATCTGGTACCCCAATCAAGGGGTGATATGCGCAATTTTTCCACTTTAAGGTGATAAGCCACCCTGACTTACGTCCTGGGTGTGCATCCAGCATACTGTTTGGTTCCCTCACCTGCCAAGGGTAATACACGAGGCGCTGCCTCCCGGTTGTCTTTTTTGTTTTTATTTCTATATAGGTAATAACTTTTGGCTGTCCTTTCATCATATGTAGGCCCTTGTGTAACACTCACGATTCAGAAGACAGGAACACCAGTGGATGTGGATCCACTGGACCTTTGGGGCAGGTGACTTGGACTGTACCAGGGAGCGGAGTCTAAGGAGTCTAAGGTGTTCCACTAGTTTTCATCAGAGCCCGCCGCAGAGCAGGATGGACTTGCTGCAGCAGGTGGCACCCAGGTCGCAACCCCTGGCACAGCTCGACCACACAGGCGGCTGAGGAGATGTGAGGTACAGAAGGGATAAGGCAGCTCGTAGTCTTGATAGAAGAAGGTCAGGGCAGGCGGCACAGTAGCATAGTAAAGACGTAGCAGGAGTTCAGTAGGCAGGTGGAAGAGGAGCAAGGTCAAAGTCACAAAGCAAGGGTTCAGATACACTGCAAGGCAATACTTAGGAACACTTTCACTAAGGCACAATGCAACAAAGATCCAACAGGGGAGTGAGGAGGGTGGAGGAATTTATAAATGAGCCACAGGGGAATTACACTAATGAGCATACTGTCAATTTAAATTTTAATGCTCCGGCACGCGCGCCCTCGGGGATGGGGACACACATGCTGGAGCAGAGAGGCAGAGGCTGAGGCAGGATAAACACCCGGAGAGTGACGGATCTGAGTACAACACCAGCCGATGAATAATTTTGCTTGGACTTTCATAGTATGTAGGCCCTTGACAGATTTAACAGGTAAAAAATAGTACACTACTTAGATATACATATGCGGCATGCACTTATGAGGGCAGAAATAAGCGCTACAATGCGCCTAAAATCTCAGTATTTTTGTAAAACACCAGCCGGTGATTACTTTTGTCTGTCCTTTCACAATATGTAGGCCCTTGACAAATTAACAGGTAAAAAATAGTACACTATTTAGAAGTACGTATGCGGTATGCACTTATGAGGGCAGAAAAATGCACTACAAGCTCTACAGTATGCTTAAAAAAGTATCTGAGTACAACACCAGCTGAAGAGTACTGTTGCCTGGACTTTCACAGTATGTAGTCACTTGACAGATTAACAGGTACAAAATAGCACACTACTTAGATGTATGTATGCGTTATGCACTGATTAGGGCAGAAAAATATGCTACAATACGCCTTAAAACTCCTGGTGAGTGACGGACTGGGGCTCGCATGGGGGCGTGTCCCACGATGCGAGTCCCAGCCCCACCGGTAGCAGCAGGTAACCGGACCATGCGCTCACGGCCAGCGTGTGCGGCCGGAGTGCATAACGTAACAGTACCCCTGCCTCTGGTCTCCCCCTCCTTTTTTGACTCAGAAAACTTCTGAGAAGGTCACGGTCCAGGATATTCTCAGGCTCCCAAGATCTCTCCTCAGGACCGTAACCCTCCCAGTCGACCAAAAAAAATAGTTTACCTCTCACAGTCTTTGTAGCAAGAATCTCTTTAACCATGAATATGTCAGAAGTACCAGAGACCGGTGTGGGGACAATATTCTTCTGAGAAAACTGGTTTATGAGAAGAGGCTAGAGGAGAGAGATGTGGAAGGAATTAGGAATACATAACTTAGCAGGTAGACGGAGTTTGTAGGAGACAGGGTTGATTTTTTGTAGAATCTGGAAGGGACCAAGGTAGCGGGGACCAAGCTTGTAACAGGGGATCTTGAAGCGGATGTACTTGGATGAAAGCCACACCATGTCACCAGGAAAGAAGGATGGAGGAGGTCTTCTACTTATCCGCTTGAGCCTTCATGTGTGAAGAAGCCTGAGATAACGACTGTTCAGTCTGTTGCCAGATGGTAGAGAAGTCACGGACCAGCTCATCAACAGCAGGCCCACCGGAAGAGATTGGGAGAGGAAGAGGAGGACAGGGATGGAGTCCGTAGACAACCTCGTGGACTCAGAATCCTTATGATTAAATGAGAATTCAGCCCAGGGAAGAAGGTCTACCCAATCGTCTTGGCGAGCTGAAACAAAATGCTGAAGAAAAGTCTCTAGGATTTGATTAACCCTCTCCACCTGTCCGTTTGACTGAGGGTGATAGGCCAAGGACAAGTCCAGATTGATGTCCAGAGACGGTTACAAAGGGCTCGCCAGAACTTAGAGACAAACTGCACACCTCAGTCCGAAATTATATGGTGAGGAAGACCATGTAAACGAAAGACATGCAACAAGAAGTACTTCGCCAGCTGCAGGGCAGCAGGAAGACCTGGCAGAGGAATGAAATGAAACATCTTGGAAAACGGATCTACAACGACCCAGATGACAGTATTATTATGAGATGGTGGCAAATCAGTGATGAAATCCATGGCAATATGGGACCAGGGAGTCTCTGAAATGGGTAAAGCCTGCAACAGTCCTGAAGGTCTCTGAGGAGTTTTGTAGTGGGCACAAGTTTCACAGGCATGAACAAAATCAGAAACATCACGTTCCAGATGGGGCCACCAGTAATGAGATAAGAAGTAGAGTCTTGCGTATTCCAGCATTTCCTGCTTTCAAGGAAGAATGACCCCATTTCAGGACCTTACGTCTCAATCTGGTGGGCACAACGGATTTTCCCGGAGGAACTTGCTGAATCTAGACAGGAGCTGCAGGAATCAAACAGTCAGGAGGAATAATATGCCTAGGCGGGGAGTCCAAACCAATGACGTCAGAGAACCTGGAGAGAGCATCAGCCCTGATGTTCTTGTCTGCTGGACGGAAGTGAATGAAGAAGTTGAACCTAGAAAAGAATAGTGACCACCTTGCCTGGCGGGGGTTCAAGCGCTGAGCAGACTAAAGGTATAGAAGATTTTTATGGTCTGAGTAGATGCTGACCGGAGGAGAAGAACATTCCAATAAATGTTGCCATTCCTCCAAAGCTAGCTTGATAGCGAGGAGTTCACAATCTCCAATGAAGTCATTTCTCTAGGCAGGAGAGAAGGTCTTGGAGAAGAACCCACAAGTAACAGTCTTGCCCTTGGCGTTTCTCTGAGTAAGAACGGCACCCACTCCAACAGATGAGGCATCAACCTCCAAAGCAAAGGGTCTCTCCGGATCAGGTCTTGTAAGCACGGGAGCAGAGGCAAATGCAGACTTTAAAAACGGGAGAAGGCCTCTTCAGCCTCTTGAGGTCAAGACTTAGGATTAGATGCCTTCTTAATGAGAGCCATAATTGGCATAAGTTGACGATAATAGTTTGCGAACCCCAGAAAGCATTGAATAGCACGCAGGCCCAAAGGACAAGGCCAATCCAATACTGCAGACAATTTATCTGGATCCATCTGCAGGCCCTGGTGATAGACAATGTAGCCAAGAAACGGAAGGCTAGATTTCTCAAACAGGCATTTCTCCAGTTTGGCGTAGAGATGATTCTTCCGTTGTTTCTGAAGAACCAGACGAACATGAGTACGATGCTCCTCTAAGTTGGAAGAGAAGATCAGGATGTCATCTAGGTATACGACAATACAGGTGTAGAGAAGATCACAGAAGATATCATTGACAAACTCTTGAACGGCTGCAGCATTGGCGAGACCAAATGGCATTATGAGATACTCAAAATGTCTGCCAAGAGTATTGAAGGCCGTTTTTCCACTCCCTTGAGGATACGAATGAGGTTATATGCTCCACGTAAGTCCAATTTGGAGAAGACCTTGGCACCACGTAGATGGTCAAAAAGTTCTGAGATAAGATGTAGAGGGTAACGGTACTTGGCCGTGATTTTGTTAAATCCCCTGTAGTCAATGCATGGACGGAGTGAGCCATCCTTTTTCCCTACAAAGAAGAAACCAGCTCCAGCAGGAGAAGAGGACTTACGGATAAATCCCTTTTGGAGATTCTCCTGAATATACTCAGCCATGGCTTTGGTCTCAGGAACCAACAGAGGGTATATCCTCCCACGAGGAGGAGTGGTACCAGGCAGAAGATCAATAGGGCAATTGTAAGGACGATGTGGAGGCAGAGACTCAGCCTGTTTCTTGCAGAAAATGTCAGATAAATCTTGTTTAGGTGGTGGCAGGCCAGGTAAAGGAGGAAGGCAAAGCAAAGATTTTGACAGGATTGTCCCCAATGGATAATCTCTTCAGTTCTCCAATTCAGTTGCGGAGAGTGGTGTTGTAGCCAAGGAAGGCCAAGAAGAATCTCTGAAATACAGTGTGGCAGAACATAGAATTCTATCTTTTCTTTATGCAATACTCCCACTTTCATGACTAGAGATTCAGTACGGAAGTGAACCATACAGTCCAGATTTTGGCCATTAACAGAGGAGATGAACAAGTGCTTGGCAAGGCGAGTAACAGAAAGATGATACTTGTGGACTAAAGCCACATCAATAAAGTCACCTGCTGATACAGAATCCAAAAATGCTGTAGCTCTTAAGGAAAACTTGGCAGAAGTGAACACTTGTACTGAAATATTTAAGCGAGGAGAGGTGGTATTCACACCTAGGCACGCCTCACCTAAGTGCCCTAGGTGCAAGCGTTTTCCCGGATACTGTGGACAAACATAACAGTCTTTGAGGAAGTGTTCGGGGCGAGCACAATACAAGCACAAATTCTCACTGCGTCGTTGTGATCTCTCCTGTTGCGTAAGACGGGAAGGACCCACTTGCATAGCCTCTTCGGCTTGAGGCGCAGGAAACTGTAGAGGTGAATGTTGAAACACGAGTGCCAGGTGAGAATATCTCCGTGTTTGGGCAGGTGACATCTCTAAGCACAATTCTTCCTGCCTCTCAGCAAAACGCTCATCAATACATACATCATACATAGAAGAAGGAGGATCACGTGCAGCCAGGGCATCTTTAATCCTGCTAGCTAGTCCTTTTTTGAATGTGGAACACAAGGCCTCATCATTCCATGCCAGTTCTGAGGCTAGAGTGCGGAATTGAACTGCGTAGTCACCAACGGAAGAATTCCCTTGACATAGGTTCAGCAAAGCCGACTAGGCACGTGCGGGTTCCTCAAAGACACAGCTAAATTCTGCCAGAAAAGCCGTTAAGTTGGATGCTACTGGATCACCACGGTCCCAAAGGGGTGTAGCCCCGGCCAGGGCTTTGCCGGACAGTAGGCTAATGACAAAGGCCACCTTCGCATGTTCTGTCGAAAACAGTTCAGACATGAGCTCCAAGTGCATGGAGCACTGTGTAACGAAGCCTCTGCATGGAATCCCCATCATACTTGGCAGGTAAAGGCAGGCGTAGCTGGGAGCCAGAAGACACTGCAGGAGCTGGTGGTGGGAGTGGGCCAGGTTGTGGTACCTGCTGCTGTTGCATGGCCAAAAGCTGTTGCATCATAGCTGAAAGTTAAGAAAGTTGCTGCACCTGTCGGGACAACTGCTGTGACAGACGTACCACAATGGAGGGAAGATCTGCGACTTCCTGCAGGAGTACCTCTGCCCGGATCTTACTGCAACTGTCACGTTTCAGAAGGCAGGAACCCCGGTGGATGTGGATCCGCTGGACCTGTGTGGCAGATGACTCAGACCGTGCCACGGAGCGGGGTCTAAGGTGCTGCTGGTTTTCACCAGAGCCCGCTGCAAAGCAGGATGGCCTTGCTGCGGCAGGCTGCACCCAGGTTACTACCCCTGGCAAGGCTCAACCACACAGGCGGCTGAGGAGATGCGAAGCACAGGAGCCATAAGGCAGCTCATAGTCTGGATAGCAGAAGGTCAGGGCACGCAGTGCGGTTGCATAGTCAGGACGTAGCAGGAGGTCAATAGGCAGGCGGCAGAGAAGCAAGGTCGGGTCACAAAGCGAAGGATCAGATACACGGCAAGGCAGAAACAGGAATGCTTTCTCTCAGGCTCAAGGCAACAAAGATCCGGCAGGGGAGTGAGGAGGGTAATATATATAATATATATAAATGAGCCACAGGTGAACCACACTAATGAGCACACTGGCCCTTTAAATCTTAAAGCGCCGACATGTGCGCGCCCTAGGGGACGGGGACACGCACGCCGGAGCAGTGAGGCAGAGGCTGGGGCAGGAGAAGCAGCAGGTGACTGACTGGGGTTCGCATGCGGGCGCGATGCGAGTCCCAGCCCCGCCAGCAGCAGCAGATAATGGGACCATGCGCTCACGGCCAGCGTGTGCGGCCAGAGCGCATAACGCAACATTTTGTACCTTTTAATCTGTCAAAGGCCTATATAATGTGAAAGGCCAGACAAAAGTACTCGCCGGCTGGTGTTTTAAAAAAATACAGAGTTTTTAGGCGTACTGTAGCGCATTTTTCTGCCCTCATAAATGCATACCGCATATGTGCATCTAAGTAGTGTACTATATTTTTCCTGTTAATCTGTCAAGTGTCTACATACTGTGAAAGTCCAGGCAAAAGTACCCATCGGCTGGTGTTGTACTCAGATACTTTTTTTTAGTGTACTGTAGTGCATACCACATACCTACATCTAAGTAGTGTAATATTTTGTTCCTGTTAATCTGTCAAGGGGAATCACCGAGAAATCATCCTCATGATCAATATGAGATTTAAAAAAAAAAACTAAAACATAACTTTTAATGTACTCAAACTAAAACCACATGGGGGATGACAAATGAACTAATAATATGTGCTATACCAAAATAACAACAGTGCTAGGGAGCCCGGGGGTGTGCAGACCCAATCCTTCTTACATGAAGATAAATAACCAAGCCTCTTAAGATAAGATGAATTAGCTAGGAGAGATTGGATGAGGTCTTAAATTACAGGGTATACATACAATTATCCAGCAATGAGGCACTTAGTAAGAGAGATGGAGGGGTATGTGCCCACTATGATGAAAATGCCCATCCCTCTCCCCTGCCTTTTGAGGGACCCACCTCCTTAACAGGGTGGCCTCAACCACGGTGACGTTCCCTACTCTCACTAAGTGAGGGAAAAAACAATAAAATACATAGGGTATTAAAGAGGGGATAGGGCTGCACAACCCGAGGTTCCAAAAAAATGATGAAAAAATATGTGTGTGGTGACCACAATAGTGCATAACAATCAAACAAAATCCCAACTCTGACACGTTTCACCTGTCATATCAAAACAGGATCATCAGGGAAAACAGTGGCACAAACACAGATACTAGTGGTGGTGATAACACTAATTAAAACAGGGCACTTATGAGTGTCCCCTCAATTGCAGCATGTCAAAAATGAATTATGGCAAACTATCTGTTCATTACGCTTTATGAACTTGCTTCTAGAAGAAAAGAGAACATTAGCTACCACCACCCAGAAATTACAAGAATCCATTGAGATTGCTCTTCCCTTGAAGTCAGACCCTGAGTTTGCTAAAAAGGAATTTGAACTGCAAAATAAAGTCGAGAAATTTAAGTATATTCTGAATGATAGAAAACAAACAATTCGTGAGAGATCTAGCTGCATTCAAGGAAAACAGAGCGTACTCCTTTCTGGGAGGTGAAACACGACGAGGCACTGATACGGAGATCTCATCCTCCGATACAGAAAACCCTGATCAAGAGTCAAGTAGAGGATCTAGATCTAGATCCCCATACGGAACTAGATTTAGAGGTAGGGGAGGATGGCACAACAGATACAACAACTATGCCCGCAGAGGCACAGGAAGAGGCAGAAACAGAAATCAATCATATGGACCTCTACAAAATGGATCGGCCTCTGCCTCTGCTTCTTCACAGGCTAATGCGCCAGTGCCTCCCTCCTCCACTTCTTTTTTGGAGAAGGGTCCGATGCTGACCCAGAGTTAGGGTTAGCATCGATACCTAAATATCCTTTGGTCTCTCCCTCATCAGATGATAAACGGATTATCAATTTATCAAAAAGAACCTTTTCTGAATCTGAACTCTCTCTTCTCAACAAAGGCGTGTCATTTATACCCACAAATCGACCTGATTCTTTTGGATGGGTACGCGATCTTCATTTGTTTGCCAGATCCTTACAATGGAAAAAAATCTTTAAAATACATGATTTGAGACTTGGTATGGAACATGGTCTATCTCCTAATGAATTCTCTGATGCACAATTACGTGTGTCTCTCCTGGATGACAACGAGAGAGATCCAGGTAAGGGTCCATTCTCTACATGTCATCTTCGCAGTACTAGGATGCCCTCAATTAATGAAGAGGACAGTATTAGTACATTTCTAAGAGTAGTTATCCAAGCCATAGAGGATATGGTGAAAAATGATCACCACCAGGTCACTAATCTAACAAAGGAAAGAATTACAGTCCCTTAAAGTCTTGGAGGAAGATAAAACCATAGTGATTAAATCCTCCGACAAAGGGGGAAACTTGGTCATTATGGATCAAGGGGATTATGTGACCATGTGCACAAATGCACTTAAAGATAAAACTGACGTCATCTTATGCGCCGCTTGCTCTGACTGGATGGCAGGTAAGACACACGCCTTATAAAACATGCTGATGGATGTCACCAGCTCATCATGACCTGATGTCTGAAGCGTACCAGCCTATGGGGGTGCTAAGTATACCTACTGCTGGGGTGCCATTACACTCCACTGGAGTTTTCTCTACCTATTAATACCTCAGTTATCTTTGGCCATTTGGCCTTATGTTTTTTAGCTATATCTATTATCAGATTTGCCAGGATAGGCAGCTGTGCATCTACCTGTATTTAGTGGTAACTCCTATTATGCTGTTACCACTGTGCTAGTGTACCCATCTGTAAGTACACAAACACTAAGTCACATACTGCCTTCACTCTTGCCAATTAACACCCCCTTTCGTTTATTGTGTGTTATTATTCTGTGGTACTGATACATGCTTCTGTATATATAGACTGGTAATATTCATTGGTGGCTATATATATATATCAGTTATTATACCATCTGCGTGTACTGAAAAAACCAAGAACCTAGAGGGTCTGCTACCTCAATATATCTCTAAGACATACTATTTATCCATCTATGTAATCCAGTCATGCATTGTTTTTTGATTGTGGACATGGTGGAACTGAGTGAATATCATGGTTAATTACAGCATCCACGTGTAAATCATAGCCTCAGTTCTGCATGGGTTATTATCTATTTTGTACTACCGTTGTATGTGTGGTATACTCCGTGCACCGATTGTACATCCCAAATCAGGGGTGTAATTAGGAGTGATTTGCCATAATTCCTTTTTGACATGCTGCGATTGAGGGGACACTCAGTCATCATAAGTGCCCTGTTTTAATTAGTGTTATCACCACCACTAGTATTTGTGTTTGTGCCACTGTTTTCGCTGATGATCCTGTTTTGATATGACAGGTGAAACGCGTCGGAGTTGGGATTTTGTTTGATTGTTATGTACTATTGTAGTCACCACACACATTATTTCATCATTTTTTTTGAACCTCGGGTTGTGCAGCCCTATCCCCTCTTTAATACCCTATCTATTTTATTGTTTTTTTCCCTCACTTAGTGAGAGTAGGGAATGTCACTGTGGTTGAGGCCACCCTGTTAAGGAGGTGGGTCCCTCAAAAGGCAGGGAAAGAGGGATGGGCATTTTCATCATAGTGGGCACATACCCCTCCATCTCTCTTACTAAGTGCCTCATTGCTGGATAATTGTATGTATACCCTGTAATTTAAGACCTCATCCAATCTCTCCTAACTAATTCATCTTATCTTAAGAGGCTTGGTTATTTATCTTCATGTAAGAAGGATTGGGTCTGCACACCCCCGGGCTCCCTAGCACTGCAGTTATTTTGGTATAGCACATATTATTAGTTCATTTGTCATCCCCCATGTGGTTTAAGTTCGAGTACATTAAAAGTTATGTTTTATTTTTTTTTAAATCTCGTATTGATCATGAGGATGATTTCTCGGTCATTCTCTTTGTTAATATCCTCCTGACTTTCATCATTGCGATGTTATAGGATCAGATAATTTGTCAGTGATCCCCTAGTCGGTGATTACCCCTAATCTGTTAAGGGCCTAGATACTGTAAAAGGCAAGCCAAAACTGCACACCTACTGCTGTTCTAGACAAATACTGTTTTAAGCGTAGTGAAGCGTATTGTACTCCCCTCATATACGCACTAAGTATGTCAGGTAGAGAAGTGCAAGGACGTGCACAGAGGAGTGGAAGAGGCCTAAATCCTTCAGGCAGAGGTCACAGCAGATTGGGGAGAGTGGCAGCAGGAGTCGCAGTGAGAGGTCTGAGTTTCCGTTATCAGCTAGCGGCCGTGTCTTGACCAGCAACCCATCTGCCGTCATCGATTGGTTAACACGGTAATCCACTTCATCACTAGTGTTGAGCGGCATAGGCCATATTCAAATTCGAGATATTTTGCGAATAGATGGCCGAATATTCGTCATATATTCGCTAAATTTGCATATTGGTAATATTCACGTTTTATTTTCGCATATGCGAAAATTTGGAAACATGAAAATTTGCATACGCGAAACATTTTCATATGAGAAAATTAACATCAATGAAAATTTGCATATGGGAAAATTAACATATGCAAATTTTCACATATGCGAAAATTCGTACACCAGTCTCACACAGTAGTATTAGAGCCTTCTTTACACCACACAAGCTGGAAGTAGAGAGGGATGATCACTGTGATGTGTACTGTGAAAAAAAAAAAAAAAACGAATATTCGTAATTGCGAATATATAGTGCTATATTCGCGAATATTCGCGAATTCACGAATATGCGATATTCGCAAATAAAATTAGCATTGCGAATATTCACGAGCAACACTATTCATCACAAGTGACAACTTGAAGAATGGAAATGGGAACCATGGTGACTGACAATGGGAAGAACATCTTGCATGCGCTGCAATTGGGAAGGCAGAGCCATGTGCCCTGTATGGCACATGTGTTCAATCTGGCCGTGAAGCAGTTCCTGAAGTGTTCCACCCATTTGCAAGACATCCTAACAATGGGAAGAAAACTTTGCATGCACTTCAGCCACTCAAACCGCAAAGCACACCCTCCTTGAGCTGCAGCGTCAGAATGGTATCCCACAACATAGTCTGACATTGCCACAAGTTGGAATTCCACCCTCCATATGATGGACCGACTGTGCGAACAGAGAAAAGCCATCACCGATTTCTTGATGATCCAAGCGGATAGGTGTACTCGCCATGTGTAACTTCAATGTGAACCAGTGGCAGCTCATACGTGACACAGGCCCTTTGAGGAAGCCACATTATTAGTAAGTCACCAGGATTATGGGATGAACAAAGTCATTCCACTGTTTCATTTTCTACAACACATGTTGGAAACTATGGCTCGTCAGGGCAATGGAGACTTTGCGCCTACATCTCAAGGCCACATGAGCCCTGTGGGGGCTGAACTGGAGGAGGAGGAGGAGGAGGAGGGGCACAGTGGAGCACAGTTTAGGTTTCATGAATTGGGCGGTGTTTTTAGTCATCTGACAGGAAAGAAGGAGCATGATGAACTAGAGGAGCTAGAGGGTTATGAGGAAGGCGAGACAGAGGACCCAGACACACCGTGGCAGTATACAGTGGAGATGGAGGCAGGGAGTCCCTCAGAGTCACTTGCACAAATGGCACGATGCATCCTCAGTTGCTTACGTAGTGACCGCCAAATTGTCAACATTCAGCAGCGGGATGACTTCTGGCTCTCCGGCACAAAATGGGGGCCTTTTTAGACCCACTGAGAGGCAGGACAAACTGACCTACTACAGAGAGATTCTACGTAGTCAGTTGGCTGATGCCTATCGGCGCCATCGTCCATCCACTCGCAGGTCTTACTCGGGGGGCCCTCTGCACTCACCTTCCACTGCCATGGCTGCTGGGGAGGGATGGGGTGGCAGGAGCAGTAAAAGCTCCATTAGCAGCAGCCTAAGTCTAAAGTCACTGATGAGTACCTTTCTTCACCCACTTAGTGAAGCAACTCATCAGCAGCAGGTAGACATGGAGCAGTACCTGAACCAGCAGGTGGTGGCATACCTTGACATGGCCATGCCAAAAAATGTGAAGATCCACTGGATTTGATTTATGGCAGCAGCAGTTTGCCCTGGAAAAGCTGTCCTGCCTGGCCAGCAGTGTGCCATCAGAGCGGGTGTTTAGTGCGGTGAGGGCCATAGTCACCCCAAGGAGAACTCGTCTGTCCACAAAAAATGTGGAGAGACTGACTTTTCTGAAGATGAATCAGGCATGGATCAGCCAGGCATGCATCGGAGTAGATTGACCATGGTGCTACACCAACACTTCGCAAATATGCATAGTGCCAAACAGTTTTAAGGCACTGCTCCCCAGTTACAAACATTCCAGCCCCCTTCATCACCAGGTACTGGTATTGCCACCCACCGCTCCACTCTGTCACCGGGTCACTTTCAGGACTCCTGATGCTGCTGCTGCCACCTCCAGGCGGTTTCATTCCACTATTTTGTCTCCTTATGCTTCTGCCAACTCCAGGCTGTGCCATTCAGCCACTATATGGTCTCCTCCTGCTTCGGCCACCTCCAGGCAGTACCATTCAGACACTCTATGGGCTCCTTATGCTTCCCCCAACTCCAGGCTGAGTCATTCAGCCAATATATTGTTTTCTGATGCTGCTGGGACTATCTTGGATATTACCTACAATTTTTTATGGTAGCACTAGCAAACATACATGCTCAATAAAGATTTCAACATTGATCTTGTAATGTTAGGGGTTGTGAAACCCTCTTATGCACGCATCCTGCTACCTTATCCTGGCTGTGTGTTTCAGGAACTACTTGGCTTACTGATGCTGCTGGGCCTGTGCCTACATTTTTAATGTTAGCACTAGCTAACATACATCTCCTATACATATTTCAATATTCACCTTTTAATGTTAGGGGTTATCAAGCCCTCATGTAAACTCATGCTTATTCCTGCTCCAGGCTGTGTGTTTCTGGAACTACTGTGCTTAGTGATACTGCTGGGCTTCGGCCTTAAATTCTTTGATGATAGCACAAGGTAACATACCTCTCCAACAGAGATTTCAACATTGATCTTTCAATCTTACTGCTGCTGCCAGCTCCTGACTGTGTCTTTCAGGAACTATTTGGCTTATGTATGCTGCTGGGCTTGGTCCTTAAATTTTTGCATGTTATAGCACTAGCTTACGTACATGCTTAATTGAGATTTCAACATTGATCTTTCATAGAGAAAAATGTAAAATATGTAAAAAACTGATAAAAGCCGCAAAAATAGAGACAGAAAGACTCATTGCCAAAGAGAGTAAAACTAACCCCAAAATGTCCTTTAAGTATATAAATAGCAAAAAGGTCAAAAATGAAATTGTAGGCCCTTTTAAAAATGATGAGGAAGAAATTATAAACGGGGATCAGGAAAAAGCTAATATATTAAACAAATTCTTCTCCACTGTATTCACTGAGGAAAATGAAATGCCAGGTGAAATACAGTGTGATAAGGTAAACTCCCCAGTACAGGTCACCTGTCTAACCCAGGAAGAAGTACAGTGCCGCTTACAAAAAATCAAAATAGACAAATCACCAGGTCCAGATGGCATTCACCCCCGTGTTCTAAAGGAATTAAGTAATGTAATAGACAGACCCCTATTTTTAATATTCAGGGACTCTATAGTGACAGGAAGAGAAGGAATAAAAAAACGTGTTCCTCAATGAAGGCGCTGGTCCTTGGGTACATTTAAATGTTTAATTATGACATATAAAGCAACGCGTTTTGACCCCGGACAGGGGTCTTCATCAGGCATCTATGCCTCAGACTCCTGATGAAGACCCCTGTCCGGGGTCGAAACGCGTTGCTTTATATGTCATAATTAAACATTTAAATGTACCCAAGGACCAGTGCCTTCATTGAGCAACATGTTTTTTATTCCTTCTCTTCCTGTCACTATAGAGTCCCTGAATATTAAAAATAGGGGTCTGTCTATTACATATATAACATCGCTGGTTATGTATACTAGATTTATAGGGACAGAACGTTGATCCAGGGATTTATTCTGACTGCCATATTGGAGTCGGGAAGGAATTTTTACCTCTAGTATGAGGGTTTTTTGCCTTCCTCTGGATCAACTCAACTCAATAGGGACTTATTAGGGTTATAGGTTGAACTTGATGGACTCTAGTCTTTTTTCAACCTTATGAACTATGTTACTATGTAATGTAAGGGGTTATGAAACCCTCTTGTGTACTCCTGCTGCTGACTACTCCTGTCTGTGTCATTCAGCAACTATATGGTTTAGTGATGCGGCTGGGCTTGGGACTTAAATTTTTGGATTCTAGCACTAGATAACATTCATCTTCAATAGAGATTTCAACATTCACCTTTTAATGTTTGGGGTTGTGAACCCCTCTTGTGTACTCATGCTGCTGCCTGCTCCTTTGATGCTGCTACCCATATATGTTTATGGTAGCACTAAGGGGAAAAATTCATCTTTTATTCTTAGAGATTGTGAGGCCCTATTGTCTCCTTATCTGCCGACAACTCCAGGCTGTGTCATTCAGCCACTATATCCTCTTACTGATGCCACCACCAGGCTCTGTCATTGTTCTACCATGTGACATATGACTCCTTGTTAGATTTGGTCCATGGTACTTACACGCCGGGGCCCAGGACACTGAAACTTGGGAGTTCAAAGTTCCATTTCAAAACCCCCAATTTCAATTTCAAAATCTTACATTTCTATTTAAAATTCTTAAATTTCAGTGGTCTACTCATGCTTTTGCCAACTCCAGGCTGTGTCATTCAGACACTATATGGTCTCCTCATGCTTCTCCCACCTCCAGGCTGTGTCATTCAGCCACTATATGGTCTCCATATATTGACTGTGTATTGTAGGAAACATGTGGGTATCCTTAAGTTACTCTCCTAGCATTATTACCATGTTGATACCAGACCAGGGAACTGTGGATACTGACCACAAGTTGTTGGAATTGACTGACTATCCCAGATGGTAGATTTACCATTTTGAAGTGTCTCAGTTCCAGTAGGCTTTAAGTTGTTCATTCTTTGTTGTGGTTCTTCAGTTGCAGAATTAAGTTGTATCATGTTTTCTTGTTCCTCCGATGAGCTAATGTCACTGGAACACACAATACTCATATTGTCATGTAATGAAGGATCCTTTTCTTCAGAGAACGTATGTATCATTTTATTATTTTGAGTGTCAGGTGGTATTCTCACAATTTCTGATTATAAAGGAATTTTGTAATCTGGGACACAGGTAAAGATAAGTATTTTTAAGCGTACTGTAGCAATTTGTTTTACCCTCGTTAGTGCATACCACATACCTACATCTAAGTAGTGTACTATTTTGTACCTGTTAATCTGTAAAGGGTCTAAATACTGTGAAAGGACAGCCAAAAGTACACACCTGCTGCTGTTCTAGACAAATACTGTTTTATGCGCAATAAGTATGTCAGGCAGAGTAGTGAAATTCCAATTACAAAATCCATAATATCAATTTAAAAATCTTAAATTTAAAAATCATAAACTTCGATGGTCTCTTCATGCTGCTGCCAACTCCAGGCTGGGCCATTCGGACACTATATGGTCTCCTCAAGCTTCAGCCAACTCCAGGCTGTGTCATTCAGGCAATATATGGTTTACTAATGCTGCTGTGCCTGGGTCTGGGAATAAAACTTTTGTTATGGTAGCACTAGCTACCCAAAATCTTCGGTTTAAATTTCAGAATCTGTATTTTAATCTCAGGGATTGTGAAGCCCTAGTGTCTACTCATGCTGCTGCCAGCTCCAGGATGTGTCATTCTGCCACTATATGGTCTCCTTATGCTGCCAACACCTCCATGCTGTGTCATTCAGCCACTATATGGTCTCCTCATGCTGCCAACACCTCCACTCTGTGTCATTCAGCCACTATATGGTCTCCTCATACTGATGCCACCTCCAGGCTCTGTCATAAAAGCGATGCCTGTAATCTGCATGTCATACTGAATAATAGTATTATTTCACTTCCCCAGCACACTCCAAATGCGTGTTAGAACACAGCAAGGTGTTCTACACCCCTATTGAGGCTCTCTGTAGGCCAGAAATAGCCGTTTTTAATATAGATTCACCGCAAATAAATTCGTATCAAACCAAATTTTTTCGAAAATTTTGGCGAATCGGCCAAATCAAATTTTTCTAAAGTTCGCTCATCTCTAGTCCCAATAGGTAAAGGGAAGGAAAAACCTTGTCCACACAGAGGGGCAATGACTTGACAAATGTATCCAACTCCAATGGTTTAATTCCAATGGAAGGCACTTTTGGCATCCACCATGGTCTGATATAAAGAAATTCCAAAAGAATCTTCGGATTCATGGAGGGCAGGACAAACAGTAGTGGGCACACAGATACCATCAGGTCAGCACAAAATCGAAAATGTGTAACAAGAGGACAAAACAAGAGATAAAACCAATTAAAAACATGTAGATAATAAGTTAAAACCAAAGTCTGAATTGAATCATTGGTTTACAGAGCGGGACTGATGCTTACTTTAAAAAGGGTATGTAGCTGTTAACCTCATTTGGTGCCATGTAGTACCATAGTTCGCAGTTTGAAAATCCAACGCGTCTCGCGTTGCCCCAACACCTTGGGTCAATTACCTTGTCGCGGTCCAATTGGTACATGGTCAATCTCTCGGAAACGTAGAAGTGAGGCATCACAATTATGTCGCGGAATGGTTTTCAATCTTGTCAAATCTGGTTCGTCCATCACCTGTTGTGTATCACGAACATGCTCCCTTATGCATCTTTTAAATTCTTGCTTCGTCATCCCTAAATAGATCAAATCACAGGGACAAGTTGCAGCATAAATCCCCCGGTTAATAAGTTGCTGGTAACGGTCCGGGTGTTCAACAGGTATGGATTCCAAAATGCAAAAGAGTCCTTTTGGATCTTCAGGTTAAATTTGCTCTAACCCTTTTCGAAAGAGTAATCCGGGCAAGGTCCTGAAAGATGGTCAGCGGAGCGTCTTTGAACTTCAAATCTGGGGTGATCCTTGCCTTCTTCAGGATCACATCCCTTAATGAAGAGTTCAGGAGACGGCATATTACGTCCTGAGGGGGGTCTTGGGCTTTAGATTTCGCCTGAATTGATTTGTGTGTGCATTCAATCTGTTTCACGAGGGGATACGAGTCCCCCAATATACAGATGTAAATAAGTTTCAATGTAGAATTAAGAGATTTATGCAAGACACTTTCTGTTAGGCCCTTGATTTGCAGATTATTTCGCCGGCCTCGATTTTCTTGGTCCTCAAGCTAGTCGATGATCTTATTGAGGTGGGTTTGACAGGAGGCTAACACCGTTGTAGAAGCCGCAGTGTAGGCCACCACATGTGATTGTGTAGACTCCAGTTGTTCAACTCTATAGCCAATTTGTCTGACATCCGATTTTAATTCTAGTTACTGTCTCTAGGGCAGTTCTGAACAGTCTGTCCATGAAAGTATGTGATAGCGTCAAAGCGTTATTTAGGACTAGTTCTTGCGAGTCACTCTCATCTTCAGCTGTGAGGCAGCCATCTCTGAGGATTTTCTAGATTCAGTGGAACCTGCGCATTTCATAAAAGTATTGATACGACCTTTCTTACGGTATGGAGAGTAGTTATTAGAATTGGCAGGACCAATTTTTACTATCATGGAGCTTTAATCAGCAATCGGAGCATCACTTAGGATGTGGCGTGTGTGTGTGTGTGTGTGTGTGTGTGGGGGGGGGGGGGGGGGGGGGGTGACACTGGCATATCTAAGGTAGACATTCTACCGTCCCTTCAGGGAATCTTTTTACATTAGAGTTCCACCTTTAGTTTACAGAACAATAGGTAGGGTAGATCGGTACACCAGGGGGGAGATAGATAAGATGGAAGTAGTACCAGACAATGTTAAGGTACAGTTATGAAGAAATGTGCAGTAGCGAGGATAGGCCACTGGGTGGCAGAAGAGGATAACCAAAATAAAGTCTGTTATTTTACAATGTGTGTAGAGAAGAAAGCAGGAGCTCAGTAAGTCAAATCTTGCCAGCAGTCTAAAGACTAATCTATCATTCAACAACAGCAAAAAAGTCCCCGCTATGCAAACTCAGCTTCTCTCCTGTGTGAAGTCTCTAATTCACTGAGGTGGTACAGCACTGTGCAGACTCCACGTGACATGGGCTTAATGGCTGCCGGGGCAGAGCTAAGATGGCACCCATAGACACACTTACCCCGCTCCCTATGCCCGCCGCACAGGCAGGAGTAATCACCCGAGACCGGTAAGTGGCACTGCCTGGTAGCTGCAGGTTGAGGGGTCAGGTCGGGGTGTTAATCTGAAGGCCCATGCAGGATCGAAGCTTTAAGTGTACATGCAGAGCACCGGCAGTCTGTGTGGTCCGTGCGGTCCCCCGCGGCTTCCCTACTTTTTTTTTTTTTTTTTAATCCTCACTTTTTCCTATTTTTGGATGCCATCTTGGTGGCTTCAGAACCAATTACAAGGTTTCCATAGAGCTATGGTCTCAACATACAATGATTTCAACATACAATGGTCATTCTGGAACCAATTAATATTGTAAATTGAGGGACCACTGTATTTTCTAAACTAACTCAGATTTTATTCCCTAACTACACCTAACACCCCACCTGCCCTTAAAAAAAATTGCAAGCTTTAAAAAGTTCTGTATCATACCTTTCCCCTTGCTCACATTGTGGGAGCTCCAGGCAGGAGAAAGTGGGCTTTCCCCAGCAGGAGCAACATCCCTGAAGCCTGTGAGAGCTGTGCCCGCCATGTCCTGCACACACTTACTGAGTTTGGTCTCCTGTTTGACTTTTCTTCAATCACATTAAAACATATAAAGGTTGAGAATTTTAACAGCAATTAAATAGCAAAGTGTCTTACAATTACAAAAGGAACAATATATTGAAAGTTTAGTTTGGCGACAGGTACTCTTTAACCCCTTAAGGACACAGCCCCTTTTCACCTCTAGGATGCAGCCCTTTTTTGCATATCTGACCACTGTCACTTTAAACATTAATAACTCTGGAATGCTTTTACTTATCAATCTGATTCCAAGACATATTCTACTTTAACATAGTGGTAAATTTTTGTGGTAACTTGCATCCTTTCTTGGTGAAAAATCCCCAAATTTGATGAAAAAATTGAAAATTTTGCATTTTTCTAACTTTGAAGCTCTCTGCTTGTAAGAAAAATGGATATTCCCCAAAAAATTTTTATTCACATATCCAATATGTCTACTTTATATTTTCATCATAAAATTGACATGTGTTTACTATTGGAAGACATCAGAGGGCTTCAAAGTTCAGCAGCAATTTTACAATTTTTCACAAAATTTTCAAACTCGCTATTTTTCATGGACCAGTTCAGGTTTGAAGTGGAATTGAAGGGTCTTCATATTAGAAATACCCCATAAATGACCCCATTACAAAAACTGCACCCCCCAAAATATTCAACATGACATTCAGTAAGTGTTTTAACCCTTTAGGTGTTTCACAGGAAAAGCAGCAAAGTGAAGGAGAAAATTCAAAATCTTTATTTTTTACACTTGCATGTTCTTGTAGACCCAATTTTTGAATTTTTACAAGGGGTAAAAGGATAAAATTTATACTTGAATTTGTAGCCCAATTTCTCTCGAGTAAGCACATACCTCATATGTCTATGTAAATTGTTCGGCGGGCGCAGTAGAGGGCTCAGAAGCGAAGGAGCGACAAGGGGATTTTGGAGAGTACATTTTTCTGAAATGGTTTTTGGGGGGCATGTTGCATTTAGGAAGCCCCTATGGTGCCAGGACTGCTGTCTGGGCATGCTGGGAGTTGTAGTTTTGCAATATCTGGAGGGCCACAGTTTAGAGACCACTCTCCAAACTGTCGCCCTGCAGATGTTGCTAGGCAACAGACTCCCGGACACGCGGCGACATACTCACCTCCACCGCCGCCATGATCACAGCCGCCGCCGTCATCTGGAGCTCCGCCGCCGGGTAAGTGACCGCCGCTGCCGCTACTACACGGTTCCCCCAGCTGTGCCCGGACACCGATGGGTGGGCATAGCGGGGGGGAACCGAACTTTAACCCCCCCGCCCCCAGTCTACTATTGGTCGGTCGCTCCGCCGATCAATAGCAGGGATAGGAGGTCTTGGACACCCTCGATCCCCCTTATTTTAACGCGGCGCCGCCGTTGGTGGGCAGGGGGAGAGCGCTCCCCCTGCAAACACCATAGATGCCGTGATCAGAACTGATCATGGAATCTATGGGGTTAATGCTGCCGGGACCGGACCGGCGCGATCGGTTTTTTAATTTTTAAAGTAATTTACAAATCTGTATAACTTTCTGGCACCAGTTGATTTAAAATAAATTGTTTTCCACCTGTGTACATCTTTGCATCCAGTCTCTCCCAGCAGTGAAACAGCAAGGAAGTCACTGCTATCTATAAGAGGGAAGTATACAAGCGAATGTTTGAGCTGTGATTGTTTTGAGCTGTATATAAGAGTGTGAAGTATACAAGTGAGAGGTACTTAACATTAAGGGACTTTAAATTCAGGGAGTTTAATTGACATGTTTGATTGGTTTTTTTGTTGTTTTTATTTACTGATATTTTTGCAATCCCCAAACCTAGAACGGCCTCCACGTTGGAAAATGCAGTCCGGTGTGCATCTTGTACAATGTATGCAATCCTTGAGCAGCAGTTTAAGGGTGAATATTGTTGTGTGAGATGTGAGCGAGTTGTTTGTTTGGAAGCCCAGATCCTGGATCTAGAGAAACAACTGGCAACATTGAGATGCATTGACAACCCGGAGAGGAGTCTCCTGCTCACTGAGCAGGCACTCTAGGGGGAAAAGGTGGGGGAGGACAGTGGGACGGAGTTGCAGGACAGTCAGGCAGCTAGCTGGGTTACAGTTAGAAAGCAGGGTAGGGGAAAAAGTGTCAGGGAGGCTAGTCCTGAACTGGCACACCCCAACAAGTTTGCCCGCTTGGCAGATGAGGGGGATGCCATTTCAGAGGCAGCAGTACTGCAGCAGGATACTGCCTCTGACCGCCAAGGGGTGTCTGTTCCAGTAAGGAGGGAGGGAGGAGTGCAGGGCAGGCCAGACAGGTACTAGTAGTGGGGGACTCAATTATTAGGGGGACAGACAGGGCGATCTGTCACAAAGACCGGGATCGCCGAACAGTGTGTTGTCTACCTGTCGCTCAAGTTCGGCACATCGCGGATCGGGTTGACAGGTTGCTGGGTGGGGCTGGAGAGCACCCAGCAGTCATGGTACATATTGGTACCAATGACAAAGTAAGAGGTAGGTGGAGTGTCCTTAAAAATGATTTCAGGGACTTAGGCCGCAAGCTTAAGGCAAGGACCTCCAAGATAGTATTTTCTGAAATACTACCAGTACCACGAGCCACACCAGAGAAGCAGCAGGAGATTAGGGAGGTAAACAAGTGGCTCAGAAGCTGGTTTAGGAAGGAGGGGTTTGGGTTCATGGAGGACTGGGCCGACTTCGCTGTCGGTTACCGGCTCTACCGTAGGGACGGGCTGCACCTCAATGGGGAGGGTGCAGCTGTGCTTGGGGAGAAGATACCTAGAAGGGTGGAGGAGTGTTCAAACTAGGGACTTGGGGGGAGGGAACCTACAGCAAAAAAGGGGAAGATAGCGTAGATAGAGAGGTGGGAATTATTAATGTACCTGGGGGTGGAGCAGAGGGAGGGGTTAGAATAGTTAATAGGGATAGGCTTCATAGGAAAATAAAACATATACCCTTGAATCCCATTAACCCCAATAACATAAAGGATGGAAATGTAAAGTGTATGTTCACAAATGCACACAGAAAAGGTGGTGGAGTCTGTCTGTATGTAAGAAGTGGTATGAAAGTCAGTGTGAACGATGCCATTGTGTGTGATGATTCTGAGGATGTGGAATCACTGTGGGTAGAATTACAAAAGGAGGGAAATACTGAAAAAATAATATTTGGTGTAATCTACATATCCCCTAATATCACTGAAGAGATAGAAGGTCGGCTGCATAAACAAATAGAGAGGGCTGCCCTGGCCGGTACAGTGGTAATAATGGGAGATTTTAACTATCCATAGATTGGGGTTGGGGGTTGGCTAAAACTTCAAAGGGGCGACAATTCCTAAATTTATTGCAGGATAATTTTATGGGCCAGTTTGTGGAGGACCCAACAAGAAGTGATGCATTGTTGGATCTGATCATTTCCAACAACACAGAGCTGGTTGGTAATGTAACTGTGCGGGAAAACCTTGGTAATAGCGACCACAATATAGTTACTTTTGATTTAAAATGTAGAAAACAAAGACAGACGGGGAAGGCAAAAACATATAAATTTAAAAAAGCAAATTGCCCTGGGCTGAGAGCTGCACTACAGGACATAGACTGGGGGGAGGAGTTCTCAAATACTGATACAGAAGGTAAATGGAAAATTTTTAAATCGACTCTAAATAACTATACAGCTAAATATATACCAAAGGGGAACAAATATAAACGATTACAACTAAATCCTACATGGCTGACAAATGAGGTTAAAAGAGCAATAAACAACAAAAAAACAGCCTTCAAAAAATACAAATCTTAGGGGTCAGCTATAACATTTAAACAGTACAAAGAGCTTAATAAAATCTGTAAAAATGTAATAAAAACAGCAAAAATTCAAAATTAGAGACAGGTGGTCAAAGAAAGCAAAACTTTTTTTAAATATATAAATGCAAAAAAAAACAAGGACAGAGCATGTAGGACCCCTTCATAATAATAATAATAATAATAATAATAATGGGGAGGTTGTCACGGGTGATCAAGAGAAGGCGGAGCAACTGAATGGGTTCTTTAGTTCTGTATATACTAGGGAAGAAGGAGGAGCTGACATTGGCCAGGTCAGTGCTGGTAACACATCATGTAATGTACTGAACTGGCTTAATGTAGAGATGGTAAAAGGTGAGTTAAGTAAAGTAAATGTAAGCAAATCTCCAGAACCAGATGTATTACACTCAAGAGTTCTTAGAGAGGTAAGTTCAGTAATATCTGTACCCTTGTTAACGATATTTAGAGATTCTCTGGTGTCTGGTATTGTGCCAACGGACAGGCGCAAGGCGAATGTGGTACCAATCTTCAAGAAGGGCTCTAGATCTTCCCCAGGAAATTATAGACCGGTAAGTTTAACGTGCATTGTGGGTAAATTGTTTGAAGGACTTATAAGGGATTACATACAGGAAAACATTGGGGATAATTGTATTATAAGTGTTAGCCAGCATGGGTTTATTAAGGATAGAAGTTGTCAAACCAATCTAATTTGCTTTTATGAAGAGGTGAGTAGAAGCCTTGACAGAGGAATGGCTGTGGATATAGTGTTTCTGGATTTTGCTAAAGCATTTGATACTGTCTCTTATAGTCATCTGACAGGTAAGTTAAGGTCTTTGGGCTTGGAAACTTTAGTTTGTAACTGGATTGAACACTGGCTCATGGATCATACCCACAGAGTGGTGATCAATGATTCGTACTCTGATTGGTCCCCGGTTATTATTGGTGTACCCCAAGGTTCAGTACTGGGACCACTGTTGTTTAATTTATTTATCAATGATATAGAGGATGGCATTAACAGCTCTGTTTCTATCTTTGCAGATGACACCAAGCTTTGTAGCACGGTACAGTCTATAGTGGATGTTCATAAGTTACAAGATGACTTGGATAGACTAAGTGTCTGGGCATCCACTTGGCAAATGAGGTTCAATGTGGATAAATGTAAAGTTATGCATCTGGGTACTAATAAACTGCATGCATCGTATGTCTTAGGGGGTGTTAAACTTGCAGAGTCACTGGTAGAGAAGGATCTGGGTGTACTTGTAGATCACAGACTACAGAATAGCATGCAATGTCAGGCTGCTGCTTCCAAGGCCAGCAGGATATTGTCATGTATCAAAAGAGGCATGGAGTCGAGGGACAGGGACATAATGCTGCCCCTTAAAAAGCATTGGTACGGCCTCACCTGGAATGTGCTGTTCAGTTTTGGTCACCAATCCATAAAAGGGTCATTGTGTTGCTGGAAAGGGCGCAGAGACGCGCGACTAAACTAATATGGGGCATGGATCATCTTAGCTATGAGGAGCGATTAAAGGAGTTACAATTGTTTAGTCTTGAGAAGAGACGTTTAGGGGGGGATATGATAAACATATATAAATATATTAATGGCCCATACAAAACATGTGGAGAAAAATTGTTCCAGGTTAAGCCCCCTCAAAGGACAAGGGGGCACTCCCTCCGTTTGGGTGGAGTAGTCATTCAAGATTGAACAACATATATAGCAGAAGCACTCAGAATCATTTCTGACTCAGACTATTATGTTGCCCTCCCTGAAGACCCCATCAAACAATACCAAGAAAGAAGTCACCGCATGATAGAAGAAGCATTCCAAAGTGGGGTTCTCAACAAAAAAGAAAAAACATCTCAAAATCAAAAGCCCAAAAAACCCCACGTTCTACCATCTGCCAAAGGTCCATAAGGATCAAAAGAATCCTCCCGGCCGACCCATAATTTCTGGGATTGGCTCAGTAACAAGTAACCTTTCACAATATGTAGATCTCCTTTTACAAAAATATGTTGTCAATCTCACATCACATCTAAAAGACACCCCTAATCTTATTCAGATCCTTGGTGAACAAGAATGGAAATCAAATTACAAATAGGCAACTCTGGATGTGGCAGCTTTATACTCAAAAATCCCTCATGAAAAAGGCATGGACGTAATCAAATCCATCCTAGAAAAAGATCAAACAATGCCACAGGAACAAAGGAATTTAATTACCGACAGCATAAAATTCATTTTAGAACACAACCACTTCCAGTTTGAAGGCAAGATATATAGACAAACCACAGGCACGGCAATGGGCACACGTTTTGCCCCATCCTTTGCAAATCTCTACATGGGAGCCTATGAAGAACAACTCATTCACAGCACACACCAGTGGAGAAATAACATCATCCTGTATAAAAGATACATTGATGATCTTCTCTTCATCTGGGAAGGTTCGATAGAATCATTCCAAAACTTCACGGCATACCTCAACACCAATACATGGCACCTAAATCTAACGGGCAAATGCAATGCCACATCCATAGAATATTTGGACCTTGAGCTTACTTATGAAAAATCAACAATCATCACAAAAACGTATTTCAAAAGCATGGACTGTAACAGCTTTCTAGAATACAACAGCTGTCATTACCATAAATGGAAAAAAAAACATTCCCTTTGGTCAATTTCATAGACTTCATAGAAATTGCACCAAACTTACGGATTTTGTATCACAGAGCAAAATTATAAAAAAAAAGACTATTGGAAAAAGGCTATCCCCAAAAAATAATTCAAGCAACCTATGAAAAAACATATACATCCACAAGGACAATAGTCAAAAACACACAAGGAAAACTCCAAACAACAAAAAAAGGACAAGAACAATACAAGTACAACTTTATTACGGATTATACTGCAGACAAACAAAAAATCTATAACATAATGGAAATACACTGGAAGATTCTATTGCAAGACCCCATTCTCAAAAAAGTACTTCCAAATAAACTAGGATTCACATACAGACGTGCAAAAACCATAAAAAACATGGTAGCTCCCAGTCGCCTTAGAGAAGAATTTCCAAAGAACAAACAGATGAAGAATACAACCATGGACCAAAATGGATGCTTCAGATGCGGAGTAAGAAACTGTAAATTATGTATAAACATCAACCACAATGCAAAAACGTTCAAAAGCAACCAAACAGGCGAAACATTCAAAATAAAATCTAGAATAGACTGCAACTCAACCCATGTCATTTATTTAATAGAATGTGGCTGTGGCCTACAATACGTTGGGCGAACCTCACAAACAATAAGAAATCGCATGAGTGGACACCGTTTCAATGTCACACATAAATTTCCCAAACACAGCGTATCCAGACACGCAACTGAAAAACATAACAACAACTTCAAAGAATTCAGAATCACTGGAATCGAACAGATATCGGACAACTGCAATGATAGATTTGAAAGACTCTGTAGGAGAGAGTCATTTTGGATCTTCAAGATCAACCCTTTAACCCCCTTGGGCCTTAATGAAAATATTGACAATATATAATAATTTATACACCCGGAATCCAACACTGGAAAATCTTCAGAAAACCACCAAATGGGAAATCATCCGAAAATCCCTAAATACCAACCACTCCACAACCCCAACACAATACCCAACCCACAACATACTGTCCTCCAATCCAAAACCCAACAAAATACAGCCTATCACCCATTTTTCACAGGCAGCCCATTGAACATCAGCTATCCCACATACATAGCGTACAGCATGTCATACACAACATAATACCAACTACACACGTATCTCGCAACCTACCCAATGTCCCCTTCCACCCCCCTTTTTTTTAAGCGCTGCAGTACCATCATTAGAGATCACCGCTGCAGTCACATACAGCATGCCATCCACCAACAATCAATAACACCCATCTACAAGCCCATACATTCTAAAGCGCTGCAGTACCATCTTATGAAACCGCTGCTGTCACATCTATACACACCAGCGCTAACAAAACACCCCTCTCCACAAACTAAACCATGACAGCACCACAGCATCCTTTTGCCATCCCCATATATACCAAAACACAACTACCATACCACACACCTGGTAATAACCAGCACAGCAATCCCCGTCTGATCATCCGGCAATAAGAGACAACTGCATCAAGGACCGAAACCCTCTCTTCTACAAATTAAAATAAAAATGGTTACAAACATGGATACGAAATAACCAGCCATGGTACCCACCATCTAGCAGAAAAAAGCGCCACGGCCCGACAAATGACATCTCACGCAGCATCTGTGTCAATAGGACATCTCCACCACCTGGCATCGGACACGCATCATCCAACCATTGCTAAAAACAGAAGTAACACACCTGACATACTCGCATCACCGGAAAACACTATACCTCCTCATACAACATGGAACATTTTCGCAATCCTTGCTTTTAATGTATGGCCACATTTTACTGCTAAACAAAAGAGATTTTTTTTTTTTTAAACTTTATGAATGAAACACTCCTATGTCATCAGACAGCGACACTACAACACACCAGAGCGCAGCCTTATGACACTCTTTTTACTCATCCAATTGTACTCTCTGGCGCCCATTTTAGAAACTTTAAAAAGCCAGTGACAATGCTTTTATGTATGTATGCCATAATCATTGATAAAGAGGTGCAAGACCCCGAAACGCATCTGATACGGCAATAAAGAACACTTTAAAATAACTGAGACTCACCAAATCTTTATTCCATCTACGGTTGGCGCCGAACATCCCGAGAACCTTTTTTCCAGACCCCGCAAACCAGCTTATCGAGTGTGCTGCCACACATCTCGAGCAACCCGGACGGCTGCACCGCAAACAACATCCAAAGGGATCATATCTACCAGACGTCCACAAGGTTGTTGTGTGCCAACACAACCTTGCAAGGTTAGATCATCATTCATATCCACCTATTTCTTGCACCTAGTACAAACATACTGCCCAATAGGAAGCTCTGTTTTTGTATTTTTGTATACAGCCCCTCCGTTTGGAGAAGAAAGGGATTAGTCTCAAGGGGCGACACACCTTCTTTACCATAAGAACTGTGAATTTATGGAACAGTCTACCTCAGGAACTAGTCACAGCAGGAACGATTAATAAATTTAAAACAGGGTTAGATATATTCCTGGAACAAAATAACATTAATGCTTATGCAGAAATATATCCCACCACACCCCTACCCTTCAATTCCCTGGTTGAACTTGATGGACGTATGTCTTTTTTGTACTAACTATGTAACTATGTACCCCTTTAAGGGGTTGAAATCACAAAAAACTGTTAATGACAGGCAGCAGCAAGCTCACCGCTGCCGGTCATTAACCATTTAAATGCCATGATCAATGTCGGTCATGGCATTGGCATGGCATCAGCGTCTAAAGTGAAAGTTAAACATCAGCGGTAACTCAAAGAGGCTCACAATGTAGGGGTTCTGTGAACTAAAATGGCGGAATTGCCTTCTGCTGACGATCACCAATTCACTGATGTAGCCTGGCTTAGCCAAGCCATATCAGTGGATAGCCAATCACACTGTAGAAAGCTATGCCATAGGCATAGCATTATATAGTAAATGTAATCTGCTGGTGCAAGGATTTTTGTCACCCTAGGCAATAGCTAATAATGCTGTCGCCTTTACTCCACCCATTGGCCTGCCCTTTGACATGCCTCACCTTACTACTGGGGTGACACACTATAACAAACCTCATGATGCTGCTGGCTGAGCAAGTGGTTTGGATGCTGGTTGTCTAACTTTCTTGTTGTGGTGTTATAAATCTGGAGTTTTCTAAGGCATTTGATACTGTGCCACAACTAAGGTAAGTACAGTGGTCCCTCAACATATGATATTAATTGGTTCCAGGAGAACCATCATATGTTGAAACCATCATATGTCGAGTACATATGTCTATGTAAAAATGGTAATTGGTTTTGGGGCCTTGGAACCATTGTATGTTGAATACATATCTCTATGGGAAACTGCTAATTGGTTCTGGGATGACCATTGTATGTGGAGTGTATGGGGAGTGTTTAACAAACCAGGGTGCCTCCAGCTGTTGCACAACTACAACTCCCAGCATGCATGTACAGCCATTGACTGTCTGGGCATGCTGGGAGTTATAGTTTTGCAACAGCTGGAAGCACACTGATAGGGTAACATCGATGTATGGGGTGTATAGTGTGTATATGTATTGTATGTGATGTGTGACATCGCATACAGTACTGTACAGTTCTTTAAATACCTTCAGGGGGGACAGAATGTCCTCCATTACGATCCTGCCGACTACAGCTCTATAGGAAAGGAAGGGGAGGGCAGCCAGCAGCTCATTGGATGCCTGCAGCAAGATGCTGCAGACTATTGGCTATGGCTGCACTGGGGGGGCGGGGCTTACACGAAGCTCAGAGTGGAAGCCTGCGTGAGTTAGCAGGACAGCCTGTGAGTAACAGGAGGCAGAATGGGGCACACGGGCAAATTAAACAACTATCAGTTGCTGAAGTTGTCAGCGCTGTCAGATAGCTGTTTGTACGATGGACCCGACACACAGCAGCATCATATGTCGATGCTGCCCTCAACATACGATGGGCTCTGAGAGGCCATCGTATGTTGAAATGCTCATATGTCGGGGCCATCATAAGTCGAGGGGTCACTGTATATAAAATGAGGATGTTGACACTAGGGGCGCACTCACCGAGCAAAGAAAGGTGGCTCTACACCTACGAAACGGTCCTAGCATATGTAGGAACACAAACATGAGGACCTCATGACAACAGCTGCAGACCAAGACCGCAGACACTGTGAAATATCCACAGGACCAGCAGGAAAGTTATGCCCACAGCAAACCAAGAGTGCAACCTAAGAAAGGAGAACAAGTGACGGCAAAAACAGCAAAAATTCAAAACGAGAGACAGGTGGCCAAAGAAAGCAAAACTAATCCTAAATATTTTTTTAGATATATAAATGCAAAAAAACCAAGGACAGAGCATGTAGGACCCCTTAATTATGATAATGGGGAGGTTGTCACAGGCGATCAAGAGAAAGCGGAGCTACTGAATGGGTTCTTTAGTTCTGTATACACTATGGAAAAAGGAGCTGACATTGGCCAGGTCAGTGCTGGTAACACATCATGTAATGTACTGAACTGGCTTAATGTAGAGATGATACAAGGTAAGTTAAGTGATATAAATGTAAGCAAATCCCCAGGGCCGGATAGACTACACCCAAGAGTTCTTAGAGAGGTAAGTTCAGTAATATCTGTACCCCTGTTCATGATATTTAGAGATTCTCTGGTGTCTGGTATTGTGCCAAGGGACTGGCGCAAGGCGAATGTGGTGCCAATCTTCAAAAAGGGCTCTAGGTCTTCCCCAGGAAACTATAGACCGGTAAGTTTAACGTGCATTGTGGGTAAATTGTTTGAAGGACTTATAAGGGACTACATACAGGAATACATAGGGGATAATAGTATTATAAGTGATAGCCAGCATGGGTTTACTAAGGATAGAAGTTGTCAAACCAATCTAATTTGCTTTTATGAAGAGGTGAGTAGAAGCCTTGACAGAGGAATGGCTGTGGATATAGTGTTTCTGGATTTTGCTAAAGCGTTTGATACTGTCCCTCATAGACGTCTGACAGGTAAGTTAAGGTCTTTGGGTTTGGAAATTTTAGTTTGTAACTGGATTGAACACTGGCTCATGGATCGTACCCAGAGAGTGGTGGTCAATGATTCGTACTCTGATTGGTCCCCGGTTATTAGTGGTGTACCCCAAGGTTCAGTACTGGGCCCGCTGTTGTTTAATTTATTTATCAATGATATAGAGGTTGGTATTAATAGCTCTGTTTCTATCTTTGCAGATGACACCAAGCTTTGTAGAACGGTACAGTCTATAGAGGATGTGCATAAGTTACAAGATGACTTGGATAGACTAAGTGTCTGGGCATCCACTTGGCAAATGAGGTTCAATATGGATAAATGTAAAGTTATGCATCTGGGTACTAGTAACATGCATGCATCGTATGTCTTAGGGGGGATTAAACTGGCAGAGTCACTGGTAGAGAAGGATCTGGGTGTACTTGTAGATCACAGACTACAGAATAGCATGCAATGTCAGGCTGCTGCTTCCAAAGCCGGCAGGATATTGTCATGTATCAAAAGAGGCATGGACTCAAGGGACAGGGACATAATACTCCCCCTTTTTAAATCATTGGTACGGCCTCACCTGGAATATGCTGTTCAGTTTTGGGCACCTGTCCATAAAAGGGACACTGCGGAGTTGGAAAGGGTGCAGAGACGCGCGACTAAACTAATATGGGGCATGGAACATCTTAGCTATGAGGAGCGATTAAAGGAATTACAATTGTTTAGTCTTGAGAAGAGACGTTTAAGGGGGGATATGATAAAAGTATATAAGTATATTAATGGCCCATACAAAAAATATGGAGAAAAACTGTTCCAGGTTAAACCCCCCCAAAGGACGAGGGGGCACTCCCTCCGTCTGGAGAAGAAAAAGTTTAGTCTCAAGGGGCGACACGCCTTCTTTACCGTGAGGACTGTGAATTTATGGAACAGTCTACCTCAGGAACTGGTCACAGCAGGAACAATTAACAGCTTTAAAACAGGATTAGATACATTCATGGAACAAAATAACATTAATGCTTATGAAGAAATATAAAATCCCATCCCTTCCCCAATATCGCGCCACACCCCTACCCCTTAATTCCCTGGTTGAACTTGATGGACATATGTCTTTTTTCGACCGTACTAACTATGTAACTATGTAACTATGTAACTATGCTGTTGCTGCAAAGCAAGGCCCCGGAATCCACAGACAAAAACAAAAAATCCGCACCCCATCTCCTAATGGTGCTAGATACCCAGGCTGCAGTTGCAGACTCATGAGAGGAAGAATGGATGTGGAGCAGGAAAAAAGGCTGACACAGTGTGACCTACAGGAAAAAGGGGGACCTAAGAACCCACATGCACACACTCAGCGGGACTGCACCTTGAAGAGAGACACCGGACCACAGCTGAACACAATGACGCACAGTGGGGAGAGATACCGGCCCGTAAACAGAGTAGCAGGCATGCAGAGAGGGACCTGCCAAGCAGGCCACCCATTAAACCAGTAGGTGGTGCAGTGTACAAGGCATGGGGCAAATCGGAGAGACTCCCATGAAAACTACCATGGTAGCGGTGAACTACCGTCCACAGGGCGACAATGCATGGTAGATGACCCAAAGCAGCAGTCTGGCTGAGCAAGGAACCCCCCCAGAGCGTAGGGAAGGGGAACAGCCTGACCGGAGATGACTGCGCACCTACGACAAAAGTAGGCCCCCTGGGGAGAGGTAGAGCAAAGCAGAGAAACCGAGTAACGCATCCCTGACATCCCGCATAGTGTCCGTGGGAAATGCTGGGTCAGTTCCATGCATACCAAGCACCAGAGTGGGGTACTAGAAAACTAGCCGCAAAAAACATCTGGCGTGAGATAGTCGGCAGAAGAAAAAATGCAGACAACTGTCTGGCTTACTGGTATGAGTCCCTAGGGGCCAGCGAGTAATCCCAGCCGGAACCTCACCCAGTAGTGAGGTTTTGGAAGACCAGTCGCAGATACACTGGTGAAGTGATGCGTAACAAGTGGCGAAGGAAACCTTGCAGACCCTACCAGGTAGACAGGTAGAGGTCCATGGAAAACGAGACAGTGTATGGGCACCTCACTCAGGAGGGAGGTACCAGAACCCCAGCCTCAGATACATCAGACGCATGAAGTATGACAGTCGGGTCAGGCAACTACACAGACCACCTTCTGGCTCACTGGCATGGACCAGGGCGGATAATGGAACACTCCGTCGGACGTCACCCACAATAGCGAGGTACCGAAACTGCAGAAGCAGAGACAACAGCTGGTTCATGTAGCACAGGCGGTGTAGACCACCAAGCAGACGAAAGACTGGCTTACTGGTAAGGGTCCAAGATAACGATACATCCCATCGGCACCTCAGCTGGTGTAGGCAACCCTGCAGATCACTATCTGGCTAGCCGGCATGAATACACAGAAGACAACCAAGCATACCACCGGCACTTCACTGGGCAGTGAGGGACTAGAACCCCAGACACAGATACACGAGCCATCTGATGTATGACAGGCGGCGTAAGCAACCAGCAGACCACGGACAGGCTTACTGGCAGGGACACACCGACAATAGTGTTGCTCCCAAATATTCGCAATGCAAATTTTATTCGCGAATATCGCATATTCGCGAATTTGCGAATATTTGCAAATATAGCACTATATATTCGTAATTACAAATATTCGTAAATTTTTTTTAGTTTTTTTCACATTACACATCACAGTTATTAGTACCCAGATGCATAACTTTACATTTATCCACATTGAACCTCATTTGCCAAGTGGATGCCCAGACACTTAGTCTATCCAAGTCAACTTGTAATCTATACACATCCTCTATAGACTGTACTGTGCTACAAAGCTTATTGTCATCTGCAAAAATAGAAACAGAGCTGTTAATACCATCCTCTATATCATTGATAAATAAATTAAACAACAGCGGGCCCAGTACTGAACCTTGGGGTACACCACTAATAACTGGGGATCAATCAGAGTACAAATCATTGACCACCACTCTCTGAGTACGATCCATGAGCCAGTGTTCAATCCAGTTACAAACTAAAGTTTCCAAGCCCAAAGACCTTAATTTACCTGTCAGACGTCTATGAGGACAGAATCAAATGCTTTAGCAAAATCCAGAAACACTATATCCACAGCCATTCCTCTGTCAAGGCTTCTACTCACCTCTTCATAAAAGCAAATTAGATTGGTTTGACAACTTCTATCCTTAGTAAACCCATGCTGGCTATCACTTATAATACAATTATCCCCTATGTATTCCTGTATGTAATCCCTTATAAGTCCTTCAAACAATTTACCCACAATGCACGTTAAACTTACCGGTCTATAATTGCCTGGCGAAGACCTAGAGCCCTTCTTGAAGATTGGTACTACAGATCCCCCTCCCCATCTGTCCCTTACTCTAACTATGCCTATTCATGTGTTTATTGAGGTTTAAAACGCTGTGGAAATACCTTTTTATCCCTCCTCATTAGCTCAGGAGCACTGTCTTTCTGAGGGGTGGAAGGAGGCGGGTCCCGGCAGGCATGATGTCACATGAAGCCTGGCCGGGACTCTGCTTCTGCCAGTCTTCCTGTATGCTGCTCTCCCTCTGCAGCAGTGTTTCCCAACCAAGGTACCTCCAGCTGTTGCAAAACTACAACTCCCAGCATGCCCAGACAGCCAACAGCTGTCCGGGCATGCTGGCAGTTGTAGTTTTGCAACAGCTGGAGGCACCCTAGTTGGGAAACACTGCATACAGACTAAGTACAGGGGAGGGACGGCAGCCTCTGTCTCTCTCTCTTGCGTCTCTCCGCACTAAAAAGTCAATGCTGAGAACCAGGGGTGGTGGGAGCAATTACAGAGGCAGTAATTAAGATGAATGTCGGGGGGGGGGGGCAGAGCAGGGAAGTGAGATAAAACAATGTATAAGATAATGTTTGGTGAGGGGCAGGGAGAACACAGAGCAGGGGGAGGGGGAGGTGACTGGCCTCTGTTATATGAGAGGCATGTGCAGGCTTGTAGCTCACAGTGCTGCTCCAGGCTGGAAGAGAGTCCTTAGCTGAGAGTACTTAACTTCCTGTGGAAGGACCAGAGCCCTTTCAGCATAAGTCCTAAAAGCTGTACACTTACTATGAAAAGCATAGAAAGCTGCCTGCAGACCAGGCACAGAAGAGAGACCCCTAGTGGCCAAAAGTATCAAATGTAAAAAATTGTATAAATATTAATATTTTTTAATGAACATATATTACAATGTCTTCATTAATGATTATTAATTATTAATTATTAACAACATATTAAAAGTTTTTGTTGATGACAGGTACTCTCTAACTTACCTTGTACCATTTCTACTTTAAGCCAGTTCAGTACATTACATGATGTGTTACCAGCACTGACCTGTCCAATGTCAGCTCCTTCTTCCCTAGTATATAGAACTAAAGAACCCATTCAGTAGCTCCACCTTCTCTTGATCGCCCGTGACAACCTCCCCATTATCATTATTAAGGGGTCCTACATGCTCTGTCCTTGGTTTTTCTGTATTTATATATCTAAAAAAATATTTAGGATTAGTTTTGCTTTCTTTGGCCACCTGTCTCTCGTTTTGAATTTTTGCCGTTTTGATTACATTTTTACAGATTTTATTAAGTTCTTTGTACTGTTGAAATGTTATATCTGACCCCTCAGATTTGTATTTTTTGAAGGGTATTTTTTTGTTGTTTATTGCTCTTTTAACATCATTTGTCAGCCATGTAGGATTTAGTTTTAATCGTTTATATTTGTTCCCCTTTGGTATATATTTCGCTGTATAGTTATTTAGAGTGGATTTAAAAATTTCCCATTTACCTTCTGTATCAGTATTTGAGAACACCTGGTTGAACTTGATGTACGTCTGGTTGAACTTGATGGACGTATGTCTTTTTTCAACCATACTAACTATGTAACTATGTAACACCTCCCCCAGTCTATGTCCTGTAGTGCAGCTCTCAGCCCAGGGAAATTTGCCTTTTTAAAGTTATATGTTTTTGCCTTCCCCGTCTGTCTTTGTTTTTTACATTTTAAATCAAAAGTAACTATATTGTGGTCGCTATTACCAAGGTTTTCACGCACAGTTACATTACCAACCAGCTCTGCGTTGTTGGAAATGATCAGATCCAACAAGGCATCACTTCCTGTTGGGTCCTCCACAAACTGGCCCATAAAATTATCCTGCATTAAATTTTGAAATTTTCTCCCCTTTGTAGTTTTAGCCAACCCCCGACCCCAATCTATATCTGGATAGTTAAAATCTCCCATTTTTACCACTGTACCTGCCCGGGCGGCCCTCTCTATTTGTTTATGCAGCCGACTTTCTATCTCTTCAGTAATATTAGGGGGTCTGTAGATTACACCAAATATAATTTTTTCAGTATTTCCCTCCTTTTGTAATTCTACCCACAATGATTCCATATCCTCAGAATCATCACATACTATGGCATCGTTCACACTGACTTTCATACCACTTCTAACATACAGACAGACTCCACCACCTTTTCTGTTCATTCTATCTTTGCGAAACAATGTAAACCCCTGAAGATTGACAGACCAGTCATGCGAGGAGTCCAGCCATGTCTCAGTGACCCCAACTATATCAATATGTTCCTCCAGTATCAAGGCCTCAAGCTCCCCCATTTTATTTGCTAGGCTTCTGGCATTTGTGAACATACACTTTATATAAATATTCTGGCATTTATATAGTCTCACTAATGGGATTTTCTGAGTTATTGGGGATTAATGTTATTATTTGAGTTATAAGGGCTAATTGTACTATTTAAGTTATTGGGGGCTAATGGGATTTTTTTTAGTTAATGGGGCTTATTGTAGTTATTGAGTTATTGGGGCTAATGGAATTTTTTGAATTATTGGGGTTACAATTTTTTGGGCAACATTTATTTTTACGGCTGGTTTGTAACCCATGGATCTCCTTATCCACTGCTCTTAACCTCCCCCCACAGGACTCCTCTCCACCCACCATTATGTCCTGACCCCTCTCTAACCTATCCATCCCACTGTCTGCTTTCTTTGCTTTATTATCCTCCCCCCACTCATCTAGTTTAAATACTCTGCCACCCCTTCCAGGATTTTCTCCCCCAGCACAGTGGACCCCCCTTCCATTCAGGTGCAAATTATCAGTAGAATAGAGTTTGTACCCCAATGAAAAGTCAGCCCAGTGCTCTAAAAACCCAAGCCCTTCCCCCTTACACCACGATTTAAGCCATGCATTGAACTCCCTAAGCTCCCGATGTCTTTCCTGCGATGCGCATGGCACAGGAAGTATTCCAGAGAACACAACCTTAGAGGTCCTTCCATTCAGCTTGGCACCTAGTTCCTTGTAATTTTTCTTCAAGGACCTCCACCTACCATGTATTCTGTCGTTGGTTCCCACAAGGACCACGACAGCTGGGTCATCCCCAGCCCCCCTAGTAATTTGTCCGCCCTTTCCACCACATGCCGAACCCTGGCACCAGGGAGACAGGAAACCGTTCGGTTGAGGTGGTCTTGGCGACAAATTATTCTATCCGTCTTCCTGATTATAGAATCCCCTACCACAACTAACTGTCTTGGCCTACCTGCGTTACCATCCCCCACACTACTAGTTGAGCTGTTCCCCTGGCTGTTAGGGAGACCAGTATCCACTAGGGTTGCCATCTCTGATACTGAGGCCCTCGCATCATCGCCCAACTTGGCAATTTTCCTTGGGAGATCAGAAGCAGAAGTTGCCTTCCTTTTCCTTGCCCCCTTTCCAGTCCCTCTAACTACATTAACCCAGCTCCCTACTTGGGCCTCCTGGCTAGTTTTTCCAACCTCCATTTCTATCCCACTAACTGCTTGCTCTGTAAGCAGTATGCTCCTTTCAAGATTGTCAATCGGCCTCAGTGTTGCATTTTGCTCCTCTAGATCTCTAATACGAGCTTCCACGTGGGCAACATGCTCACATTTGTCACAGCGGTATTCACCCAGAAGCTGCTGCTCCAGAGATGTATACATGTGGCACAATGTGCACTGAAGAAAACCTCCAATCCTGCTGTCCATATCCTTGGTGACAAACAGCTGTTATTAACTATTAAGAAAAACTACTTTTATCAAGGGAGTGTAATACTTACAGTTACAGTGGGTCCTGCTCACAACTCCTGCTTTTTAAACTTCTGCGTATAAAACTTATCAGATGTTAACACTTAAGAATACAACACTTTAGAATACAAACCAAAGCTTCAGAGAGACTCAGCCAGAGCGAGTGATATGTTCCAAAAGGACAGGGAGTCAGAGGAGATATCCCAGTAAAGACCCCAGCAGCACGCCGAGTCCGGAGGACTCACTGCGGGATGGAGAGGGGCGGAGCTAAGCTAGAAGATACACCTATCCCTCCCTGTCGAGCACTCCTAAGGTAGCGCTGCCAGAGCAGGGAGAGGGTCAGTGAGTGCAGGGAGGACAGATGTGGAGGTGTTCTTCACGTCCTGTGAAACACAGGATATGCTTCAGGTGATGAGTGTTAAGTCCCTGAAATTTAAAATCGCTGAAAAAAAAAAATCTGTCTTTTCTGGACAGTTAATTCACTCCAGGCATACAGCGATCTGAACTGCACCCCGAGAGGGTTGAGAGTCTATAAATATCCTTCACAATATACAGATGATCAAGAGTTTCAAAAAATTTGGGGTGATCGCTATATTCAACATTCTCTACGTTTACAGGAATTGGTTCTAAGTAAAAATAAATCTGAATATGAGAAGGTCACAGCTGACCTTTGTCGAGCTAAATGTGAACAAAGAAAACACCTATAAATCCAGCAATATGATGGCTTCATTTCAAACATGGAGAAGAAACTGACCTACCTTCAAACCATTATTAAAGACACTAAAAAGGACAAATTCATCTTGATAAAAATGACTTTGAGTCAGCAAAGATTTTTACCTACAATAAATATCATCCACAGAAGCAGTTTAGAAAACGGAATGCAGCTAAAAACCGCAACCATAAGAAAAAGAAAGCCTCCGATTATCAGACAACTGAGTCGGAGTCCAGTGGATCAGACAACCCCAATCAAGGAATGTCTACTTCAGAGCAGGCTTTAGCAGGGGATATCCCTTTAGGAAACCGACTAGAAGAGGGCGCCAAAATAAGTCAAGCCCCAGCAAAGAATCCACGAGAAAGAGAAAAACTGTGACTTGGCGCAAATAGTGCAAATAATATTGTCACTAATCTTACGGACATTTGTCTAACCCTAGATTGCATTACAGCATTGAGTAAAGGTCTCAATTTTGGCCTCATTGAGAATTTCAATTATACTCTGTTTGAAATAGATTTTTCAAGACAGTTAGAAAACTTTATTTAAAAAATGTTTTTGCTTGTTTTCAAACTAATAAAGATTCAGTACAACGCATTAAAATGGAGGGTGAACAAAAATGTGCAATAGGACCTCTAGGATTTAAAGGACAACTGCAGCGGTATGACACTTATCCCCTATCCACAGAATAGGGGATAAGTGTTTGATTGCCGGGGGTCAGACCACTGGGACCCCCTGTGATCTCCTGTATGGGGCGCCACCATTAGCGCTCATGGTGAGCGTTCTATGGCGGAGGCGGGGAGGCACGAACGCTGCTTCCCCGCCTCTCCCATAGAGATGTATGGAGGAGGCGTGCCGGCTGCAACGTCATGCTGCGGCCAGCATGCCCCCTGCACAGGACAGCCGTGGCCCAGCACAGGAGATCACAGGGGGTTCCCAGCAGTCGGACCCCCCGCGATCAAACACTTATCCCCTATCCTGTGGATAGAGGATAAGTGTTAATCACGCTGCAGATGTCCTTTAAGGTCGTTAAGGAGTTCAGTGAACAAGTGAATCGATTCATAATGGATTTAGCAGGGATGGTGGATGGGATCGATACAGAAGAACACACACGTGCCGATACACACATGATCTCAGATACTGAGGCATTCATGGGAGGGAATCCTTCGAGCTTAAACCCTCCTATAGTAGCAGGTAGTGCGATTGATTTGTTCTACAGATCGGTGTGTAGAGAAGTAAAAGCGCAGATCTACCCATCAATACAGCCGAACCTCCCTTTAGAAAAAAGCTCTGGTTGAGCTACTCAACAGAGAAGATATTGTTATATCTAAAGCAGACAAGGGAGTTGTAGTCTGGTGGAAGGATAATTACAACAAAGAAGTGATGTTACAATTAAGCGACACGTTGGTGTATGAAACACTACCAAAAGACCCCACAGTTAAAACCCTGGAGAAACTTAGGACATTACACAGAGCTCAATATTCTGACAACCAAAACCGCACAGCGCCTCTTGCCCAGAAATCCAAGCAGACCCTATTGGTATATTTTGCCCAAGGTGCATAAACATATTATTCTACCCCCCAGGTCACCCGATTGCATCGGGGATTGATTCCCCTACAGCGTACCTGATAAGCTATATAGACTGGCTGTTGGCACCACTTCTTCCAGCTATTCCATCCTATCTCAGGGATACAGGCGACCTGCTTGGGTTTCTGGATGAATTTCATTGGCAAGAGGGTTACACATTGGCAATAATCGACATAGAGAGCCTATATGCCCGCATCCCGCATGATGCGCGTATACAGGCTCTCTGCCATTTTCTGACTTTTACAGATAAATCCCCCAGTTTCATTGATTTTGTTACTGACTTTGTTAGGTCTATTTTAGAAAATAATAATTTCACCTATTCAGACAGATGGTATAGGCAATTGAGAGGAACGGCGATGGGTACGCCCATCTTGTGCAGTTATGCTGAAAAATATTTAGCCCTGTTCGAGAGTGATTTTGTATTTATATCCAGGAATTCCTTCAACACATTAAGTCCTACCACAGGTATGTGGATGATATCCTCATTATCTAGATTCACAATGTTTTTATTGAATTTTATAAACATAAGAAATGTAACATATAACATATTATGACATCAGATGTGTCAGAGTTTACATATGAACATGCATAATAACCTTGACTGGTGGAGCATAATCGTTCATCCAAACAGTGTTCCGCATATTCACAAAGGATCTATTAGGTCCAAAGGGACCTTAATTTAAATTTGAGAGCAAGATAATAACAATAGGAAGGAAAACAATAAAACAATAAAATAGTGAGTCTCCATAACTTCTACAAAATCAATCAAAATTGCTGCATCAGACAGTTGTCTGGTATTTGGTAGAATTCAGAATCAAATTCTCAAAGGGTCAGCCGTCTTATACAGTAGAAGAACCACCTCTTTTGTGTGTAGTAAGCTAAATTGTATCCTTACTTAGGAGGGAACTAAAGATGAGTTTGACACCTTTGTGTCTTATCTAAACAACGCAAATGATGTAAATATGAGGTTCACCTCAAATTTTGGTGGCGACTCGTTGGAATTCCTGGATGCAAAATTGGACATGGTTGATAATCAGATTGTGACATAAGAGTTTAGAAAGCCTATTTCAAGAAAATTTCCTTCTCCATTATGATTTGTACATACAAAAGGCAGCATTCCCTATAGCCAATTTATTAGTCTTAAGCGGATTAACAATGATCTAGACATTTTTCAGTGGCAGGCATTAGAAATGACCCAGTGTTTTTTACAACGTGATTATCCCCGGGAGGTCATTTATAAGGCCGACAGTATAGCAAGAAGCGAATTGCTTAAGAAAAAACCTAGAAAAAATAAGCAATCAAACAGGTGTATTTTTTCGTTTCAAAACAGCCCAATGAATAGTAGGATTAAACAGGCTATCTATAATAATGGGCTCATGGTAGAAAGAGTTGAGGATCTCAAAGAGTTCACAGAAAACAAACCAATTATTACTTACAAACGTAATAGAACTTTACAAAATTATATCAAAAAGAAACAAACCTCTAAAAGTACAGTAGACAATTGGTTAGATAATATGAGACCTCATGGTAATTTCCCATGTGGTATGTGTTCATTTTGTAAATTTTATTTGAAAAGTAACTCGATTAAATTAGGAGAACATGATGTCAAGATCAGACAATTTATTATGTGCCGATCCACACACACAGGGTATGCCCTGCTCTGTGGTTGCGGTTTCTTTTACATAGGGAAAACAATAATACCTCTTTTTCATAGAGTGAGAGAACATCTCCGTTCTCTGAAAAAGGGTGTAGGAGCCTCTAGATTTATTAGTCACATGTATGACATTCAGGGGGGCCGCCCCAATACATTAAGATTTTGGAGCCCTAGAAAGGGTAGAAAAACCGATCATGTAATTACTGATACTGAATATGAAAATTGAATCCAGAATTCTGACCTTGCATATACTATGTTCTCTTGGAGGTAGATTAGTGTTGTTTAAACAAATAGATTTTTATCAATTGTGGTATTGTTTTTTTACCTTGTCTTTTTTCTCACATCGGTTGTATTATGATTTATGAGGATCGACCGCTGGTCCAGGGATTTGTTGTGATTGCCATATTGGGGTCGGGAAGAAATTCTTCCTCTGTCATGGGGCAATTGTTTTTTTTTTTTTTTTAGTCCTCTGGATTAACACATTAGGGTTTTAGATTGAACTTGATGGACTCTTCATTTTTATTTTTTTTAACTTTACAAACTATGTTACTATGAAGAGTGAGCCTCCACGGCTCCATATACATATCCATCCTGCATAAGAACTACATTCGTTACCCGACTGACATCAAAGAGGTTCCATGGTTGCCATACCTACTCAAAGAGGGGTAATTTGTTCTCTATAATGGCCAAGAGCTACTCCATTCGCCTTACTCCTCGGATTATATTAAGCAGTGTCTGGTAGGATGGGGCCTCAGTGCATTTCCATCATTGTGCAAATAAACATTTAGAGGCCGTCAGGATATATGGGAAAAGTTTGTTTTGAGTGGTATACAAGTTAACGCGGCAAGATTTAGAAGGTTTGTTGTTGGGTTGAGAGGGACTTGAACCCTGGTAATTCTCCTGATCAAAGATTGTACCTCCAGCCAGTAGTTTTGGAGTGATGAGCAATCCCAAAATTTATGGGAAAGGGTAGCCACCTCCACCCCACATCGTCAGCAATGGGGAGATAAATGGGAGAATAGCATGCATGTCTTTGATCAGCTGCCAATGCCAGAACTGAAAATAAAACTGGCTCCAAGAGTTGCCTGTCTGCTGCATGAGGAAATTAGTCACCACTTTCACTGATGGTACAGGCAATCAAGCATGTGTAAGGTTAAAGGGGTATTCCAGGAAAAAAAAAGATCTTTTTATTTAGGATATTTTGTAAGATGCAGAGGTCTTTAGGTTAAGACAAATTGATGTTTTCATTGGTATTATTTCGGGGTCATGTAACACTCTGATCACTTTTTATTCCATTTTTTAGGAGGTGGTATAATTAAAAAGAAACTGTCATTCTCTATGTAGTATAAATGACATAGTATCTTTATTCTGCGGTTTGGTACATTTATGATGATACCTATCATTAGAGATGAGTGAATCGAAGCTGACAAACCCAAATTCATTACGAATTTCAGGAAATATTCGATTTGCAACAAATGAAAATATAGCCGCGATTCTATCACGCGAATCGCTTCATTAAACTCCATTTACTGCGTGCAGGCTCCAGGGCACATGGTGGATCCACATGTCAGTACATGGGACAAGGAACGCTGGGAAAGCAGGAAGGGAAGTAGGCGGGATGACCCTGAATCACACGCAGGATGCAGCCTATCAGCAGCCAGTCACCCCTGTGATGTCACAGCCCTATATACTCGGCAGCAATTTTGCGGCCAGTCACTTCATTACAATACACTGCAAAAGGATCATAGAACGCAGAGCCTGTGTGTGTATTTTACAGCAGAGAAAAGCGCAATCCAGCAGTGTTTAATATCCTCCAAGTCACGTGGACGGAGAGCATTGTTTTTTTCTGTGAAAAGGATTTTTACTGCAACTGCAGGCATTAACCTCCCAGTCTCTTTCTTCGGCATAGTATTACAGAGAAGGGCAGATAGCTGTGTGTTGCCTCATACATTTCAACAAACTGCTTCAACTTCATAAACCTTAGCAGAAGAGGCAGGAATAATTGTTCAGCGCAATTCAGTGTCTTTGTTCCACAAAAAATAATTTGCTGGTTATACTAGTCAGTAGACATTATAATACACAGCAGTCCATTCCTAATAGTCTTTGACAGAGTGCAATTTTGTGTTTAGTACACAGCTTTTTTTTGACTGAAGCCCTGTTGTGTTCTGCTGGTGTTTTACTTTTTTTAAGGGTACTGTAGCGCATTTTTCAGCCCTCATAAGTGCATACTGCATACGTACATCTAAGTAGTGTACTATTTTTTACCTGTTAATCTGTCAAGGGCCTACATACTGTGAAAGGACACACAAAAGTAATCACCGGCTGGTGTTTTACAAAAATACAGAGATTTTAGGCACATTGTAGCGCATATTTCTGCCCTCATAAGTGCATGCCGCATATGTACATCTTATTTTTTACCTGTTAATCTGTCAATGGCCTACATACTGTGAAAGTCCAGGCAAAAGTACTCACCGGCTAGTGTTGTACTCAGATACTTTTTTAAGTGCACTGTAGAGCATTTTTCTGCCCTCATCAGCGCATACCACATGCCTACAGCTAAGTAGTGTACTATTTTGTACCTGTTAATCTATCAAGGGCCCAGATATTGTGAAAGGCCAGCCAAAAGTGCCACCCAAAAAGGCACACTGTTAGTCATACAGTTACAAACCTATACTTCTGCATTTATTCATCCACTAAAGTAATTATTATATATTTTTGGACAAACAGGGTTCAGATTGACTGATTGACCCATCTATCTACCACTGAAGGGTGATCTTCACATCGGGTCTTGTGCAATATTTTTACTTCCCTATATTTTATTTAAAAAAAAAATTTATATTCTTAATTCTAAATAAATTTGTGTCTTTTACCCTATTTTATTGCGCCAGTATATATTTAATTATACTGTATTTATTACGGAAATGTATTACGGTATTTTATCTAATATTTTGGGCAATAGCAGGAACCCAATTGTATACCAGGCAGAATTCCCACACACTACTGAGTGTATATGGCAATATTACCCTCATCCATACACTCATCTTCCCCAATCCATTAGAGCGCTAGTGACTATATCTACAAAAGTGCACACCTGCTGCTGTTCAAGACAAATACTGTTTTAAGCGTAGTGAAACATATTGTACTCCCCTTATATACGCACTAAGTATGTCAGACAGAGAAGTGCCAGGATGTGCACAGAGAAGTGGCAGAGGCCTAAATCCTTCAAGCAGAGGAGGCAGAGGTCGCGGCAGACTAGGGGCGAGTGACAGCAGGAGTAGCAGCGAGAGGCCTGAGATCCCGTTATCAGCTAGTGGTCGTGTCTCGACCAGCATCCCATCTGCCATCGTCGATTGGTTAACACGGTCATCCACTTCATCACAAGTGACATCTGACACCCCCAGTCAACAGTCGGTGGGTTCCTCAAGACACAACCCTCAGTTGGCATGGCCCAGAAGCAGTCCCTGTCCTCCCATTGCCTGTGTCCTATTGTGTGCTGTTCCCTCCACTACAGAAGTATCTTATGCTGTGGGTTCATCTCCACTATTCACTGAGGACGATCTAATAGAGGACAGTCAGCATCTACTGCCCAGCAAAGAAGTGGAGGAGACATCTGTTGCTTCCTCGTCTAGGCGGGCAAGTAGTGATGAGAAGAATGACGTGGAAGGCGGTGTTGCAAGGGTTCAGGTCCTGAAGTAGACACTGTTGAGGAACCTGAGGAGGACATCAGTGACATGCAGACACTTGTTGATGATGATGAAGCCAATTGCAATTGGGAGCCGGGTGCAGAAGGGGCTTCATCATCATCAGGAGAAGAGAATTGCAGGTTGCCCTTGAGGCAGCAGCTGAGACAGCATGGCGGTAGCATGGTTGTCAGTCAGCGTGGTGGCAGAAATGGAAATTCTGGAGCCAAATGTGCCCGGGGGAGACCACCTGCTTCACGGCAGCCTTCCTTCCCGGAAGGTAGTGGAACAGGGGTTCCTGGAGACGGCGGCAGTAGCAGTCAATTAGTGTGGACTGTTGGATGGAAAATCATCTACTCGGCTGTGTGGCTGTTCTTCATCAAGTATCCGGAGGAGGTTCACATAGCCAAATGCAAGATATGTCCGCAGAAGGTGAAGCATAGCAAGGGACCCAATGTTGGCACCACGGCCCTACGTCAACATATGCTTCGCCACAATAAAGTGGCCAGTGAGGACCGTGGCTCCGATGTAGTGGTCCAGCCTGCAGCATCACCCAGTGGCACGCCGCTTCCGCTTTCAGCCATCCAAGGCTCTACCACCTCAGCCGAAGAGAGCTGTGTGTCATACCCTCCTTCTGTCGCTCCAGATAATTCTACTCCTCCGACTTATAGTCAGCCATTCGGCCAACAATCCATCGGCGAAGCCATGTCCAAGAGATAACAGCATGCACCCACTAATCCAACGACGCAGAAGCTGAATTTGCGCCTCTCTAAGTTGCTGGTTCTGCAGTCCCTCCCTTTTCAAGTGGTGGACTCTGCACCTTTCAGAGAATTGATGGCTTGTGCCGAGCCGAGGTGGAGAGTGCCAAGCCGTCATTTCTTTGCAAAGAAGGCAGTACCAACCCTGCACAATTTTGTGGATGAGAAGGTATTCCAGTCCGTGAGCCTGTCGGTGTGTATCAAAGTGCATGGCAGTGCCGACATCTGGAGCTGTAACTACGGTCAGGGACAATACATGTCCTTTACGGCTCACTGGGTGAATGTGGTTCTCGCACAGCCACAACCCCAACTTGGACAGGTCACGCTGCTTCCTCCTCCACGCTCTCAGCCCGTTGGTCCTGCGGCAGTGTTCGACTCTGCCTCCTCATCCTCCATCATGTCCTCAGCCTCCACTGCCCAGACAAGTCTCAGTGGCCCTTCAGAATATCATGTGTGCAGGGCACGGGGCTTTCACATTGTTCTTCTCATGGTTTGCCTTGGCAAAAAGATTCACACGGGAGGAACTGCTAAAAGTAATTCGTAAAGAAATCAGAGCATGGTTTACTCCACGAAAACTGGAAATGGGAACCATGGTGACTGACAACCGGAAGAACATTTTGCATGCCCCCTGCATGGCACACATGTTGAATCTGGTTGTGAAGCAGTTCCTGAAGTGTTCCCCCCATTTGCAAGACATCCTAACAATGGGAAGGAAATTTTGCATGCACTTCAGCCACTTACACCGCAAAGCACACCCTCCTTGAGCTGCAGCATCAGAAGGATATCCCACAACATAGTCTGATTTGTGACGTTGCCACACATTCCACCCTCCATATGTTGGACCGACTGTACGAACAGAGAAAAGCCATCACCAATTTCTTGATGATCCAAGTGGATAGGGGTACTCCCCTGTGTAACTTCAGTGTGAACCAGTGGCAACTCATGCGTGACACATGCTGTTTGCTCAGGCCCTTTGAGGAAGCAACATTATTAGTAAGTCGTCAGGATTACGGGATGAACGACGTCATTTCACTGCCTCATTTCTTACAACACGTGTTGGAAACGATGGCTGGTCAGGGCACTAGAGACATGGCGCCTACATCTCACGGCCACATGTGTCATGTGGGGGCTCAACTGGAGGAGGAGGAGGGGCACAGTGGAACACAGTTTAGGTTTCGCCAAATGGCCGTTTTTTTCTAGTCAACTGACAGGAGAGGAGGAGCAGCCAGAGGAGCTAGAGGGTTATGAAGAAGGCGAGACAGAGGAACCAGACACACCGTGGCAGTATGCAGTGGAGATGGAGGCAGGGAGTCCCTCCGAATCACTTGCACAAATGGCACGATGCATGCTCACCTGCTTGCGTAGTGACATCCGAATTGTAACCATGATGACTTCTGGATCTGCACCTTATTGGACCCTCGATACTGCCACAAAATATGGGCCTTTTTTACACCCACTGAGAGGGTTACAAAATGACCCTTACAGAGGAATCCTATTAGGCCAGTTTGCCAATGCCTATCAGCGCCATCGTCCATCCTCTCGTAGGTCTGAATCGGGGGGGCCCCCTGCGCTCACCTTCCAGTGCCATGGCTGCTGGGAAGGGGAGGGGTGGCAGGAACAGTACCAGCTTCATCAGCAGTAGCCTAAGTCTACTGTAGCTGATGAGTAGCTTTCTTCACCCGCATAGTGAAGCAACTCATCAGCAGCAGGTAGACCTGGAGCAGGACCTGAACCAGCAGGTGGTGGCATACCTTGACATGCCCATGCCAACACACCTTGAAGATCCGCTGGACTTCTGAGCAGCCAAACTTGATTTCTGGCCGCAACTAGCAGAGTTTTCCCTAGAAAAGCTGTCCTGCCCGGCCAGTAGCGTGCCATCAGAGTGGGTGTTAAGTGCGGCGGGGGCCATAGTCACTCCAAGGAGAACTCGTCTGTCCACGAAAAATGTGGAGAGACTGACCTTTGTGACGATGAATCAGGCATGGATCAGCCAGGATTTCCCAAATACCAATGCCTGATGCATGAGTGTAGATTGACCATGGTGCCACACCAACACTTCGCAAATATGTAAAGTGCCAAACAGATGTAAGTCGCTGCTCCCCAGTTACAAACATTCCTCCGCATCAGACCTTTATTGACCTACCTTCGTCACTGGGTACTGGCATTGCCACCCACCGCACCACTCTGTCACCGAGTCACTTTCAGGACTCCTGATGCTGCTGCCACCTCCAGGCTGTCTCATTTTGCCACTATATGGTCTCATCACATGCTTCAGCCAACTCCAGGCTGTGTCATTCAGGCAATATATGATTTAGTGATGCTGCTAGGCCTTGGTCTGGGAATAAAAATGTTGTTATGGTAGCACTATCTACCCAAAATCTACGGTTTAAATTTCAGAGTTCATGTTTTAATCTTAGGGATTGTAAAGCCCTAGTGTCTACTCATGCTGCTGCCAACTCCAGGCTGTGCCATTCAGACACTGTATGGTGTCCTCATGGTTCAGCCAACTCCAGACTGTGTCATTCAGGCAATATATGGATTTGTGATGCTGCTGGGCTTGAGTCTTGGAATAATGATTTTGCTATGGTAGCACTAGCTACCTAAAATCTTCTGTTTAAATTTCAGAATTCCTCTTTTAATCTTAGGTGATTGTGAAGCCCTAGTGTGTAGTCATGATGCTACCAACTCCTGGCTGTGCCAGTCAGACACTATATGATCTCCTCATGCTTCAGCCAACTCCAGGCTGTGTCATTCAGGCAATATATGGTTTACTGATGCTGCTGGGCCTGGGTCTGGGAATAAAAATGTTGTTATGGTAGCACTAGCTACCCAAAATCTTAGGTTTCAATTTCAGAATTCCTCTTTTAATCTTAGGGATTGTAAAGCCCTACTGTCTACTCATGCTGCTGCCCGCTCCAGGATGTGTCATTCAGCCACTATATTGTCTCCTCATGCAGCCAACATCTCAACGCTGTGTCATTCAGCCACTATATGGTCTCCCCATGCTTCCAGCACCTCCACACTGTGTCATTTAGCCACTATATGGTCTCCTCATGCTTATGCCAGTTCCAGGCTCTGTCATTGTGCTGCTCTGCGGCAGTGATTCTAAAAGCAATGTCTGTAATCTGCATGTCATACTGAATAACAGTATTATTTCACTACCCCAGCACACTATGCGTGTTAGAACACAGCAAAGTGTTCTACACCCATATTGAGGCTTTTTGTAGGCCAGAAATATTAGTTTTTAATATAACTAATAAATTCGGATAGAACCAAAGTTTTTCCTAAAATTCTGTGAAACGGCCAAATCAAATTTTTCAAAAGTTCGCTCATCTCTACCTAACATATAATTTTTTGATATTCTTTGCTGGTACTATTTTGAAATACGTCTGACATTTTGATCACTTTTTAGAAAAGCAGTAATTTTGGAATGTTTATTCTTTTTTTTCGGCTGTTCAGCATGCGGAATATGTGACATGATCATTTTATTCTTAAGGGCAGGATATAGAATAATTGACACAGTCCTGACCTCAGTTTCTGAGGAAAGGAATTTAGGAGGAATTATTTCAGAAGACTTAAAAGTAGGAAGACAATGTAATAGAGCAGCAGGAAATCCTAGCAGAATGCTCGGAGGTATAGGGAGAGGTATTAGCAGTAGAAAGAGAGAAGTGCTCATGCCGCTGTACAGAACACTGGTGAGACCTCACTTGGAGTATTGTGCACAGTTCTGGAGGCCGTATCTCCAGAAGGATATAGATACTCTAGAGAGAGTTCAGAGAAGAGCTACTAAACTAGTACATGGATTATAGGATAAAACTTACCAGGAAAGATTAGAATCCTAACATGTATAGTTTGGGAGAAAGAAGAGGTCCGGATGGCTTACCAAGGATTGCTGTGGAGATAATGCAAAGAAACGGCCTCTAGCCATGGAGGTAGCATACAGACTTGCAACCGCAGTCGCTATGGCTATATGTCGGCGGCGTGGGAGAGCCAGGATGAAATAACAGGCCGCCGGAAGTCACGCCGCAGACGCGCAACATCACTTCCGGTCGGCGGCCGTGGAAAGGAACACAGGAATAGGGGCTAAAAACAGACGGGACAGTAAATAGTGAGTTACATAGTTACATAGTTAGATAGTTAGTACGGTCGAAAAAAGACATATGTCCATCAAGTTCAACCAGGGAATTAAGGGGTAGGGGTGTGGCGCGATATTGGGGAAGGGATGGGATTTTATATTTCTTCATAAGCATTAATGTTATTTTGTTCCAGGAATGTATCTAATCCTGTTTTAAAGCTGTTAATTTTTCCTAATGTGATCAGTTCCTGAGGTAGACTGTTCCATAAGTTCACAGTTCTCATGGTAAAGAAGGCGTGTCGCCCCTTGAGACTAAACTTTTTCTTCTCCAGATGGAGGGAGTGCCCCATCGTCCTTTGGGGGGGTTTAACCTGGAACAGTTTTTCTCCATATTTTTTGTATGGGCCATTAATATACTTATATACGTTTATCATATCCCCCCTTAAACGTCTCTTCTCAAGACTAAACAATTGTAACTCCTTTAATCGCTCCTCATAGCTAAGATGTTCCATGCCCCATGTTAGTTTAGTCGCGCGTCTCTGCACCCTTTCCAGCTCCACAGTGTCCCTTTTATGTACAGGCGACCAAAACTGAACAGCATATTCCAGGTGAGGCCGTACCAATGCTCTATAAAAGGGGGAGTATTATGTCCCTGTCCCTTGAGTCCATGCCTCTTTTGATACATGACGATATCCTGCCGGCTTTGGAAGCAGCAGCCTGACATTGCATGCTATTCTGTAGTCTGTGATCTACAAGTACACCCAGATCCTTCTTTACCAGTGACTCTGCCAGTTTAATCCTCCCTAAGACATACAATGCATGCAGGTTATTAGTACCCAGATGCATAATTTTACATTTATCCACATTGAACCTCATTTGCCAAGTGGATGCCCAGACACTTAGTCTATCCAAGTCATCTTGTAACTTATGCACATCCTCTATAGACTGTACCGTGCTACAAAGCTTGGTGTCATCAGCAAAGATAGAAACAGAGCTGTTAATACCATCCTCTATATCATTGATAAATAAATTAAACAACAGCGGGCCCAGTACTGAACCTTGGGGTACACCACTAATTACTAGGGACCAATCAGAGTACGAATCATTGACCACCACTCTCTGGGTACGATCCATGAGCCAGTGTTCAATCCAGTTACAAACTAAAATTTCCAAACCCAAAGACCTTAACTTACCTGTCAGACGTCTATGAGGGACAGTATCAAATGCTTTAGCAAAATCCAGAAACACTATATACACAGCTATTCCTCTGTCAAGGCTTCTACTCACCTCTTCATAATGATGTGGAGGTGTATGGTGTGTAGAGCAGAGGGGAATAGTGATAACGAATACAGTGGAGGAGGGTAGAGGCCGAGATGGAGAATGTGCGTTTCACTGTGGCATGATGACATCACATGGAATGCAACGGTGCTGTGGAGTGAACGGATTGGAGGATACCAAGGGGGAGGAGTAAACGGAATGACGGAGTGTGATGTGATGCATAAATAAACAGGACTGAGTGTATAGGATGGATGTTGGACAAAAGGAGGAGGACAGGATAATATGGAGAAATAAAGAGTTTGAATGATGAGCAATGAAGGGGATAGATCGGCATAATTGAAATGGAGCAGTTTGGGATGGAGATGTGTATGACAAGTAAATATTAGAAGCAGGGCAGCATATAGGTGAAATATAGAGTCAGGATAATAGAGATACGAAAGAATATAGAGCGATAGGTGGATATTAGAAAATACTAGGGGGTAAGCAGACAACTGCAGGCAGATTTAATGTAATGTGGGGGGGGGGGAGGAGGGAATCATCTAGAGGTGTCAGGGGGATCACCCCGAGGTATCCGGGGAATGAATGGGATAAGGGAGAGATACGGCATATGTGGTGGCACAAAGGGAAATTGACGACAGTAATGAGTGGCATGGTATCACTAGGTGGTAGATGTGGGTAAAGTGGTAGAAAGGAAAGGAAATTGCGAAAAAAAAGATGGGCTGTAGAAGGTATGCGTAGAATGTAATGATGTGTGCTACATAGTAATCAGGGGACAAAACAGATATAGGAAAGATAACAAAACGTAGTGGCATAGATATAGATATACCCAATGAAGTAGTGAAAAAGTTTTGAAAGGGTAAAGAACCGCCTAACAACAAAATAAATGAGTAAAAGATACATCCAAATTGTGTACGGGTAGCCAAGTAATTCCTCTGCAGCAAATCATTGGGCCTAAAAGGAAAGAGGTTCAGCATTAATAAAGTTATGTAAATTGAGCAATTTCGTATTCTCTATTAAGATCACGTGGTTCTAATGTCTGTAGTGTGTGGATCCAATAGGCCTCCCTTCTCTTAAGTATTTTACGTCTGTCGCCGCCTCTCCTGAGTTTTGATAAACTGTTCTAGAACCTGAAATCGGAGTTGTGAAATGTTGTGGTTGGCTTGCAAGAAATGGAACGAATCGGTAGCCGTGTGTTGTTTCTGCGGATGGTGGATTTGTGTTGGGAAATCCTATCCCTGATATGTTGTGTGGTCTCGCCTACATACCCTTGCTCACAGGGGCATTTTATGAGGTACACCACATAGGATGTGTTGCAAGTGAAGAAATTCTTGATGGGATAGGGTCTACCAGTCAGAAGAAGATGGATCTTGTCTCCCTTGAGGATACTGTTACATTGGATACAGTATAGGCATGGGAAGGTGCCATTTTTAGGTGTAGAGTATCTCAGTTGTTGTGTACGTTCCAAAGATCCAATGTCTGCTCTCACTAGACTGGCCCTTAAATATTTTGGCCTTTTAAAACAAGGTAAGAAGGGTTTATAAAATCTTTGACCTTAGGATATGCCTGCCGGAGCAGGGGCCAGTGTCTCCTTATTATTTAATGTACCTTGTATGCAAAGGGATGAAATGTTTGGACAAAGGGAATCCTATTGTGTTTTGTTCTGTTCGTGTTGGGTCCTGTTGGATTGCAACATTCAGCCAGAATATGTGGCGGATAACCCCTACTCTTGAATTTGTCAGACATTTTATACAGACAGTGTTGTTGCTGAGTTTCATCTGAAACTATTCGCTTAACTTGAATTGTGAATTGTGAGATGGTCAGTGATTTGATGGTGGCTCTAGGGTGAAAGCTGGAGAAGTGTAGTAGGTTGTTTCTGTCAGTGGGTTGGGTGTATAGGTCAGTAACAAGTGTGCGATTCTGTAGTACGGTGACGGTGGTTCCATACAGTGACGTAGCTGGTGAAATCTTCAAAGAGGTATATGAATCTGTCTTCAAAATTGGCCATATATGCGTTTGCGTATGGGGGTGCCACATTGGATCCCATTGCCGTGCCCTGTATCTGAAGAAAAAACTGTGTCTTGTAATAGAAAGAAGTTGTTGAGTAGGACCAGCTCAAGTAGAGAATTACAGAAATCAATGCGTTCAGGTTGTATGTCAGATTTTTGTAGTAAGTGTGTGGTGGCTGCCATACCTTTCTCGTGTTTAATGGAGGTATAGAGACTGTTAACGTCAAATGTTACCAGAAAAGTACCTCGTTGTACCTGGCCCAGACTTTTGATTAGCTCAAGAAATGTACTGGTGTCTAAGAGGAAAGAAGCAGTGTTACAGATCAGAGGAGTGAGAATTTGTTCAAGACAGATCATCTTTCTTGCAATTTCCTTTCCTTTCTACCACTTTACCCACATTTACCACCTAGTGATAACGTACCACTGATTACTGTCTTGAGAAGAGATGTCTAAGGGGGGATATGATAAATGCATATAAGTATATTAATGGCCCATACAAAAAATATGGCGAAAAACTGTTCCAGGTTAACCCCCCCCCCCCCCAAAGGACGAGGGGGCACTCCCTCCGTCTGGAGAAGAAAAAGTTTAGTCTCAAGGAGCGACACGCCTTCTTTACCATGAGAACTGTGAACTTATGGAACAGTCTACCTCAGAAACTGGTCACAGCAGGAAAAATTAACAGCTTTAAAACAGGATTAGATACATTCCTGGAACAAAATAACATTAATGCTTATGAAGAAATATAAAATCCCATCCCTTCCCCAATATCGCGCCACACCCCTACCCTTCAATTCCCTGGTTTTTTCAACCGTACTAACTATGTAACTGTCGTCAATTTCCCTTTGTGACACCACATCTGCCGTATCTCTCCCTTATCCCATTCATTCCTCGGATACCTCGAGGTGCCTCACGAGCAACCTGCAACCCTCTTCTGCTGATGATGATGAAGTCCCCTCTGCACCCGGCTTCCAAGTGCGATTTGCTTCATCATCATCGAGTTCTGTCTGCACGTCACTGATGTCCTCCTCAGATTGCTCAACAGTGCATGATTCAGGACCCTGAATGCTGGAAACACCACCTCCCACATCACCCTCCTCATCAATAATTGCCCGCTTAGCGTAGGAAGCGGCAGATGTCTCCTCCACTTTTTGGCTGGGCAGTAGTTGCTGACTGTCGTCTAATACATCTTCTTCACTGAATAGTGGAGCTGAACCCACTGCGTAAGATAATTCTTTAGGGGTGGGAACAGAATAGGAAAGAAGCAATGGAAGGACAGGGACTGCTCCCAGGCCAAGCCTACTGAGGGCTGTGTGTGAGGAACCCACCGACTGTTGACTGGGGGTATCAGATGTTACTTGTGATCAAGTGGATGACCTCGTCAACCAATCGACGATGATAGATGGCTTGTCGGTAGACCGGTAGCTGATACTGGGAGTTCAGGCCTCTCGCTGCGACTCCTGCTGCCACTCGCCCCTAGTCTGCTGCAACCTCTGCCTGATAAATTTAGGCCTCTGCCACTCCTGTGAGCACGTCCTGGCAATTCTCTGTCTGACTTACTTAGTGCGTATACAAGGGGAGTAAAATACACTTCACTACACGCCTTTCACGGTATGTGGACTTGTTGCAGATTGACAAGTTCAAAAAAGCACACTACTTAGATGTAGCTAGGTGGTATGCACATATGACAGAAAACAAAAGGGCTCTATAGTACACTAGGAAAACGTATTTTCGTAACACACCAGCCGGTGGTTACTATCATAGGCGTGCGCAGCCTACTGCATTAGGGTGTGCACCCTAAAGCACAAACTCACTCCGCGCACGCGTGTGTTTATGTATGTGTGTGTGTGTGTGTATATATATATATATATATATACATATATATATACATATATATATATATATATATACATACTTACATACATATACACACACACACACACACACACACACTCCTGCATGCATAGTATAGGCGGATTGGATCCAGGGCCGGTTTTAGGCTTAGTATGGCCCTGGGCAAAATCAGAAGTGGGGTCCCAAAAGTCGTAATAGTGCACTAATCAGATTAGCACATTTTTGGTCACTTCAAATACCATAAAAAATATCTAAAAACCAAAAAAAATTCAAAAAATGGTACCGATAAAAACTACAAATCACAGCGCTAAAAATGACCCTCATACATCCCCATATACAGAGAAATAAAAGTGCTATAGGGATCAGAATAGTACAATTTTATATTTTTGTATAGTTCCCCCACATTAGGTTGGCAGCATAGTTCCCCCACATTAGGTTGGCAGTATAAATCTCCCACATTAGGATGGAAATATATTTCCCCCACATTAGGTTGGCAGTATAGTTCCCCCACATTAGGTTAGTAGTACAGTTTACCCACATTAGGTTGGCAGTATAGTTCCCCGACATTAGGTGGTAGTATAGTTCCCCCACATTAGGTTAGTAGCACAGTTCCTCCACATTAGGTGCAGTACAGTTCCCCCACATTAGGTGCAATATAGTTCCCCCACATTAGGTGCAATATAGTTCCCCACATTAGGTGCAATACAGTTCCCCCACATTAGGTGCAATATAGTTCCCCCACATTAGGTGCAGTACAGTTCCCTCACATTAGGTGCAGTATAGTTATAATTGTAGGGAGCAGGACAAGTCTAGAATTTACCATGAGGCTTACGGGACTAATTCTACCCCTGATCTTATATTTTCCAAGGGGTTCAATGGGCGGAGCCAAAGGGTTGTCAAAATTAGGTTTTGCCTAGAGTGTCAAAAATCCATGCACCAGCCCTGACTAGACCTCCCACTTGTGTGTATGTTGCTGGTGTTTATAGGGAGGCATTTGATGTGGATTTGAAAAAAAAAATTGTAAGTTGAATGGTAAAACTCATGTTTTTCTTTACTTGGCAAACAGAAAAACGCTTTCACTATAAGATGGGGGCACAGAGGGGGGAATATTCCAAATAGAATTTTTTTTTGCACCAGATTGGTTGAAAAAGTGATGCGGCGCCCAGCAAGCTTGGAGCAGCATGCACGTTGTAGTTTTGGGTCTGCAGCTGACCCAAAACTAGGACTCCCAGCATGTTACACCATAATCTAAATTGTACTCCTATATAGTGCAAGATGTGTGGAGTTGTAGTTTTGGTCATCATAGATTGTATCAGGGCCTGCTGGGAATTGTAGTTGGTAACTGCACCTCCCAGCATTGCATTCCTTCAAGGAATGCAATGCTGTGATTTTCAGTTACCAACTACAATTCCCAGCATGCCCTGATACAATATATGGTGACCAAAACTACAACTCCCATTATGTTGCACTGGGGGTACTGTGTGTGTGTGTGTGTGTGTGTGTGAGGTGCTGTGTGTGAGTGTGGGGGGTGCTGTGTGTGTGAGTGTGGGGGGGTGCTGTGTGTGTGTGTTTGAGGGGTGCTGTGTGTTTGAGGGGTGCTATGGGTGCTGTGCTGATTGGGCACATAATACATACATAATATAAAATATATACATAATACATTAAAAAAATGTTATTTCAGCTCCCGGGTCGGTGCTGTAGTAGTTTTTAGTATATTTGCTGGTAGAAGAGCACGGACTGCAGAGAGTGGGCCGTGTCCCGTGCATCAGAACAAAGGAAAAAAGAAAGTTGCCTCTTTCAACGTGCTTGTAGTATTAAAACATCAAACCTGTAATCTGTATGCATTAAAAATAGAAAAAGGTGGACATCAATCATAAAAGAGAAACGAAACGCCAACACGTTTTGAGCAAAATGTTGCTCTTAATCACGGCTATATGTAGCCCAAAACGCACTGGAGGTTCACTTTTCTTTTATGATGTCACCTTTTTCTATTTTTAATGTATACAGATTAAAGGTTTGATGGTTTAATACTACAAGCACCGTTATCCTTGGAAGAGCTGGAGGAAACTTTCTTTTTTCTTTTGTTCTGATTCATAATACATATATACATACGTCATACATACATACACACATCATACATGCATAACCTACACACATATATATATATATATATATATATATATATATATATATATATATTTGTGATCGGTGGCTCAAATGCGTAGCGTACCTACCTAACAGCCTAACCACTGATATACTAACTAACAGGCAGTCTGAGTTGTGCCATATCCTGCCGCGTGTAGGTACACCTGAATAAAATAGAGGGCATACCTTAGATAGAAAAAGACTCCTAAGAGATTAAATGAATTTTTTTAAAAGAGGGGGGGTTGGGTGGGACGTGAAGAACCCGCGGCGTACTGTGCTAGGGGCACCGCGGGTTCTTATAGTGATTAACCCCGCCCCCTCTCACAAATACAGGCTAACTGCGTTAGCCTTCACACTTGTGATCGGTGGCTCAAATGCGTAGCGTACCTACCTAACAGCCTAACCACTGATATACTAACTAACAGGCAGTCTGAGTTGTGCCATATCCTGCCGCGTGTAGGTACACCTGAATAAAATAGAGGGCAAAACTTCAATATTTGAAACAAAAACGCTTTATGAAATAAGACAACATTACAGAACCAGAAACTGGAAAGCATGGGACCTTCCAGACTTTGGATTTCAGCGACTCAAATTACGAATCACACGGGCTGGCATCCCCTGACGTGATGCTGATGAGGTGGCACCGATGCGAAGGGGGTGTCCAGATATCACAGCCGAGTCACCCCCCACAGCCTATCACTGAAATGCGTACTTAAACAAATTGCGGAGTGGTGAGAGCAAAACCTCAGAATAATAATAACGGCTGCGGCCTACTGGCTCCCTGGCGTGTGAACAACAGGTCACGTAGCAGCCGAACCGGGCACTACCTATGAAATGAAATGTGGAAAAGCAGCAGATGGTAACGACTTGCCCGGGTAACGATGTTTTAGTAGCGCTCAACTCAAGCTAATAGTGATCGTAATTCCATATCAGTTGCTCAGTCTCCAACAAATATCATTTTACGTTTTACTAGAGAACTCACCAGGTCTGAGGAAGCCATAGTAACCCAGAAACAAAGCTGCTTTCCAACACAGACTATCTTTGTAGCTGAACGGGGGTCCTGTCTAGAACATCTACTAACTGTCTGAACGAGTCGGCCGACAAAGGCTGACGGGAAGAAGGCTTGGATCCTTAGCGCACCTTTCAGCGCCGCTTTAACTGTATAGAATGAAACAAGGAGGCCAAGTCGGAATGTGCCAATGAGATGAGGAGCTGAACCACCGCTAGGTATGACTTAATCGTGCTAGATGAAGAGAAGAGTGGCAAAAACCCAATAAAACCAAGTAGGAAAGTAAAGTGTGTGTGTAAGCTCCTCCGAGTACATGCTACAAACCAAACCCTGACCGTATGCATAATCCCAAGTGCATATGTACATAAAACATAACTACCTAGTCGTCAACCTAAAACCGTGTTAAGTTGTAACTGTAACCGACCTGTGGACGTGACAGGTGATGACACCACTCATGCGGCAAGCCTGATCACGACACTCAACCAACTTATAACCAAAATAATGATCAACCTGAAGCTAAGACAGCCAAGACTTCAACTGAAACCAAGCTATATGCATGACCCTGATGCTAAATGACCTTGAGAAAACACAACATTGTCGTCAACCCGAAGCCGTGTCGAGTAGTAACTGAATCGACCTGTAGACATGACAGGTCTGAAAACTCAATTAACTATACATAGTTACATAGTTAGTACGGTCGAAAAAAGACATATGTCCATCAAGTTCAACCAGGGAATTAAGGGGTAGGGGTGTGGTGCGATATTGGGGAAGGGATGAGATTTTATATTTCTTCATAAGCATTAATCTTATTTTGTTCCAGGAATGTATCTAATCCTGTTTTAAAGCTGTTAATTGTTCCTGCTGTGACCAGTTCCTGAGGTAGACCGTTCCATAAATTCACAGTCCTCACGGTAAAGAAGGCGTGTCGCCCCTTGAGACTAAACTTTTTTTTCTCCAGACGGAGGGAGTGCCCCCTCGTCCTTTGGGGGGGTTTAACCTGGAACAGTTTTCTCCATATAACTATGAAACCAAAAGTATCACCGCCAAGCTGCGACAGGTCGTAACCATGATTGACCTATATACGTGGCCCCCGATGCTAAATGAACTTGTGAAAACACATAACATTGTCGTCAACCCGAAGCCGTGTCGAGTAGTAACTGAACCGACCTGTAGACGTGACAGGTCTGAAAACTCAATTACCTATAAAACTAAAAGTATCACCGCCAAGCCGCGACAGGTCGTAACCATGATTGACGTATATACGTGGCATCCGAAAAAAAAAAAAACTATGCCTGTATTCTGACCCAACTGCTACCTAAACACAACGTATGTGATGACACTGTCGCCAACCTGAAGCCGTGACAGGTTGTATCCGGACCGACCTGTAGACGTGACTGGTCAATCTGAAATTGAAAACCTCAACCAAAGTAACTTATGTGCTGAATGTATATGAACATGTACCGAGTATGAATACCGTAAGCATATACCAAGCATAACTCCTTGGCACATATGCTGCACATGAAACTGAACGTGGGCCCGGCAACCCTACCAGACCATGTGTTCATCAATAACACCCAGACCACATGTCCAAACCAGACACCCTGACCGTATACACTGACCAAACTATATGAGAACCTGTGCCGCACAAACTATATGAATGTGAGCTGGAATGAACTTCACAAGCGAGCGTATGCACCAAACTATCAAATATGTACATAACAATAACTACTAGCAGAAACACTGAACAACTTAACCGATTACCAGAGCAAGTCCATAGAACAGACTAAGTAAGTGAATGCCCAAGACTTTATGAGCGAGTGCGCTTGGCAACTACATAAGCACAGAACAAACTATTTGCGCATATGCACAGGACTAACTGAGTGAACGTATGCCAGAACAAACTATGAGTGTGTCTGCATGGACTAACTAAGTAAGCGTATGCCGAAACCACTATGTGCATATGTATAGAACTAAGTGAGCATGCCGAGAATCAACTGTGTGCGCGTATGCACAGCATGAGTCTATGACCGTAAAGAACAAGCTATATGGGCATATGCACAAACTAACTATGTGAACATGCAGGGAACAAACTATATCTTGGTATGTACGGAACACACTATATGAGCACCTAACAATTATGTGAGCGTATGCACCGATCAAATTGTATGCGCGTGTGCAGAGAAAGAACCATACGGACGTATGGCCGAACCACTGCACGTGTTCACCGAATGACCTGTAGGCATAAGCGAACTACATGCACAGAACGAACTGCGTAAGCGAACACCCAGAACAAGTTATATGAGCGTATGCACAAAACTATATGGCCTCTAACAAACTGGGCAACTGTCCAAACCAACTGGATGAGCATATGCACAGGACAGACTATATGAGAGTATGCACGGAAACCCTGAGCGTATAGACCGAATGAATTAAATGTGCGTACACGAACGCCCAGAACAACCTATATACGTAAGCCCGGCCCCCCTATACACAGATATGTACGGAACAACTATGTGCATGTGTATAGAACTGTGCCGTCTAACAGCTATGAGTGACTCAACCAACAAACTTGATGAACCTATACTCAGGTCAACTATATGCGCAAATGCACAACCAAACTGCATGTGCGTATGGCCAACGACAACCGATAAACAATACATGCATGCAGTAATTCTATGACCACGTACCCATGCACAGAACAACACTACATGCGCTGTACAAGCACACGTGTGGCACAAATGCCACAAGCGCAAGAGCCGCACAAGCACCGGAAGCGCATGTACAAGACGTATGCCACGAGCACACGAACAGCATGGTTCTCATGAGCACATGTACAATACAACCCTACGAGCCTGCACAGTATAATTCCTACGAGCGAGTGTGCAGCACAAATCCTACGAGCCCGTGTACAGCACGAATCCTACGAGCGCGTGTACTGTATAAAGCCTACGAGCGCATGTACTGTATAGATCCTATGTATAGCATAAATCCTACGAGCGTGTATAAATCCTACAAGCGAGTGCACAGTACATATCCTACAAGCGTGTACTGTATAAACCCTACGAGCGTGTGAACAGTACAAACCCTATGAGCGTGTGTACACTGCACAGTATAAATCCTACGAGCGTGTGTACAGTACAAAACCCTACGAGCGTGTGTACATTATAATTCCTACAAGCGAGCGTACAGTATATATCCTACAAGGGCACGTACTGAACAAATCCTACGAGCGTGTACAGTGCAAAAACCTTACGAGCGTGTGTACAATATAAATCCTACAAGCGTGTGTACAGTATAAATCCTGCAAGCATGTGTACAGTATAATTCCTACGAGCGTGTGTACAGTACAAATCCTACGAACGTGTACAGCACGAATCCTACGAGCGCGTGTGCAGAATAAATCCTACAAGCACGTGTGCAGGATGATCCTACAAGCCTGTGTACAGTAAAAATCCTACAAGCGTGTGATATAAGCGTGTGTACATTATGAACCCCACGAGCATGTGCACAGAATATATGCTACAAGCGCGCGTGCAGCACAAACCCCACACGCACGTACCAGCGTGCACAGTTTAATCCAACAAATGTGTGCACAGTATGGATCCTACGAGTGTGTGCAAGCGTTTGTACAGTATGAATCCTATGAGCGAGTGTACAGCATAAATCCTACAAGTGTGTACAGTATAAATCCAACAAACGAGTGTACAGTATAAACGCTACCACCGTGCGTACAGCATAAATCCTACAAGCGTGTGTACGGTATAAATCCAACAAGCATGTGTACAGTATAAATCCAACAAGCGTGTGTGCAGTATAAATCTTACAAATGAGTGTACAGTATAAACCCTACCAGCGTGCATACAGCATAATTCCTACAAGTGTGTACAGTATAAATCCAACAAGCGTGTGTACAGTATAAATCCAACAAGCATGTGCAAGCGTGTGAACAGTATAAACCCTACAAGCGTGCGTACAGCATAAATCCTACAAGCGTGTGTATAGTATAAATCCAACAAGCATGTGAAAGCGTGTGTACAGTATAAACCCTACAAGCGTGTGTACAGCATGAATCCTACAAGCATGTACAGGCGTGTATACAGCACAAACACTACAAGGGTGTGCATGGCACAAGTGCTACAACCGTGTGTACAGCACAAACGCTACAACCGTGTGTACAGTATAAACCCAACAAGCATGTGTACAACATGAAACCAACAAGCGAGTGTACGGTATAAACCCCACAAGCGTGTGTACGCTATAAACCCCACAAGCGTGAAAGGCATGAATCCCACAAGCACCTGTAAGGCCTAAATCCCACAAGCGTGTGTAAGGCACAAATGCTACGAACGAGTAAACAGAAAAATGCCATGAGCGTAATCAACATGCGCGAGCGCATGAATCGTACAAATACGATGAGTGCATGTACAGAATTACCAGCGCCCATACTACATGCGCCTGAACTGCACCAATGCTACAAGTGCATGTGCATTGACAAACACATGAAACACCCTCCTTGTGATCAGGAGGGCCGTGTCGTAAACCTTGAATAAACTAAAACATGTACGTATATATATATATAATCATATACATGGAGCAAATTAAGGGGGCGTGTGCAAGGAACCGATTATATAGTCGTATGCGTAGAATAATTATAGGAACAAAGAAAAAAAAAATTTTTTTTTTTTTTTTTGAGCCTGCATAGACCAACTATATCACCGTGTATGAGGAATAAATTATAAGAGCGTGAACACCAACAACTACATACCGTATGTGTAGAAAATGAATCGTGTGCTCGGCATAACTATCTGACCGTATGTGTGGAAGTAATGAGTGGAATAACCTTTTTTTTTTTTTTTTTTTTTTTTTAATATCCCTTACTGTAATGCCACGAGCGGAGCAGTCGAGAGCGTGCTGGCATATAATAACCCCTTATAGTAAAATGCAGAGCTGAGCAGCCAGAGAATCCTGCCGTCATATAATTAACCCCTTGTAGTAAAATGCAGAGCTGAACAGCCAGAGAACGTGCCGGCATATAATTAACCCCTTGTAGTAAAATGCAGAGCTGAACAGCCAGAGAATGTGCCGACATATAATTAACCCCTTGTAGTAAAATGCAGAGCTGAGCAGCCAGAGAACGTGCCGGCATGTAACTAAACCCCCCCCCCCCCCTCCCCCCGTTGTGGACGAACCCGGTAACCGACACACACGATATACCCTACATAACCATAACAGGTGGCGGGGGTATGATGATAGCCTATAAGCTCCCCGATACCACAAACAGGGGCCAGTACCCTGGCAGAAAACCCTAAGGTGACAGCACCGACCCGGCTGTAGAAATGCCGGTACCGTACTGCCACGGGGGTTCGTGGGGGAGTGAGGACTCGCGCAGCCATCCCAAGACAATAGCAGCAGCATGCCCCTGTCACGGGTCCCACTGGGACCGGAGGGGCCGTGCCAGACCAGCCGGAGGAAGAGAACGGGCCACGTGTCCCACTGTTACTGAAACCGGGGCCGGGGGTACACCCCCGGACTCCGCCTTACCTCCGGAGAGGTGGTTGCGGAGAAACGCCGCCACCCAGGCCAGCCCCGGCCACTTACCCGTACCGCACCGCACCGCTGGAAACAGCTTCCGGTCAGCTGACTGGTGTGTCAGCTGACCTCTCATCACGTGAAGAACCCGCGGCGTACTGTGCTAGGGGCACCGCGGGTTCTTATAGTGATTAACCCCGCCCCCTCTCACAAATACAGGCTAACTGCGTTAGCCTTCACACATATATACACACACACATACACACACATACATACATAATGCATAAATACATACTATATGCATACAAACATCATACATATATAATGCATACACACATCATACATGCATAACCTACACACATATATATACATATACACATATACATACATCATACATATATAATACATGCATACATCATACATAGATAATGCATGCATCATACATACATACGCACACCATACATAATGCATACACAAATCCATAATATATACATATACACATCATACATAAATACATCATACATACATAACATACAGTACATACATAACATATGTATATGGTATGTATGTACTGTATGTATGATGTGTGTATGTATGATGTATTTATGTATGATGTGTATGTGTATATATTATGGATTTGTGTATGTATTATGTATGGTGTGCATATGTATTATGTATGTATTATATATGTATGATGTGTGCATGTGTATATTATGTATGTATGTATTATATATGTATGATGTTTGTATTTATGCATTATGTGTATATATATATATATATATATATATATATATATATATATATATATTATACATACATAATGCATAAATACAAACATCATACATATATAATACATACATACATAATATACACATGCACACATCATACATCCATAATACATACATAATACACACCATACATACATAATACACACATCATACATACATACATACATACACACATATTACACACACCATACATACATAATACACACATCATACATACATATTACACACACCATACATACATAATACACACACCATATATGCATATTACACACACCATACATACATATTACACACATACCACCCCCCTCCCGTCCTCGGTCTGTGCACTTTTCTTACCTGCGGCAGCCATGTTGGGGTCAGAGGCCGGGCACGTCAACTCCCATCTGCTGCACACTTTGCACCATCGTCCACTTCTTCCTCATGCCGAGGAATGGACACTCGGTGCCAGGAGTTGCGGCCAGGATCATCCCAGGAGGTGGAAGGAGACGTGCGCAGCTGCGGGGCAGCCCCTGCGTCTGCAGTTAGCGCAGCAGTGTGCGCGGCCGGGGAAGGGGGAGGAGCGGCCCGGAGGAAGGTGAAAAGAGTGGCCCAGAGGAAGGGGGGATAGAGCGGCCGGAGGACGGGGGATAGAGCGGCCGGAGGAAGGGGATAGAGCGGCCCAGAGGAAGGGGGGATAGAGCGGCCGGAGGATGGGGAATAGAGCGGCCCGGAGGAAGGGGATAGAGCGGCCCGGAGGAAGGGGATAGAGCGGCCCAGAGGAAGGGGGGATAGAGCGGCCGGAGGACGGGGGGTAGAGCGGCCGGAGGACGGGGGATAGAGCGGCCCGGAGGACAGGGGATAGAGCGGCCGGAGGACGGGGGATAGAGCGGCCCGGAGGACAGGGGATAGAGCGGCCCGGAGGAAGGGGATAGAGTGGCCCGGAGGAAGGGGGGATAGAGCGGCCCGGAGGACGGGGGATAGAGCGGCCCGGAGGACGGGGGATAGAGCCGCAAATTCCGCAAATTAAAAAAAAATGCATTTTTAAACATCCGGTGTGCCCTGAAAGTCTTTCAGGGCACACCGGATGTTTAGAAATGCATTTTTTTTTTAATTTGCGGCTCCGGCCGCTCTATCCCTGCTGCCATACATGATGGGGATGTAGTCCTGAACTGTGAGCATACATTATGTAGGCTCACAGCTCAGGACTACATCCCCATCATGTATGATTGTGACTGTCGGGGATGTCCGGTGGGGCTGGGGTTTAGTAGGGAGAAAAAAAAAAGTCCTGCAGCAGCGGGCCGCGGCTGCGGTGATTAGGGTGTGCCTGTGCACACCCGGCACACCCCGTGCGCACGCCTATGGTTACTATTCCCTGGCCTTTCACTGTATGTAGGTTTGTTTCAGATTAACAGGTACAAAAAAGCACACTACTTGTTTGTAGGTATGTGGTATGCACATATGACAGAAAAAAGGCTCTATAGTACACTTGGAAAACGTATTTCCGTAACACACCAGCTGGTGGTTACTATTCCCTGGCCTTTCACTGTATGTAGGTTTGTTTCAGTTTAACAGGTACAAAAAAGCACACTAATTAGATGTAGCTAGGTGGTATGCACATATGACAGAAAAAAAAGGGCTCTATAGTACACTAGGAAAACGTATTTTCGTAACACACCAGCCGGTGGTTACTATTCCCTGGCCTTTCACTGTATGTAGGTTTGTTTCAGATTAACAGGTACAAAAAAGCACACTACTTATTTGTAGGTATGTGGTTTGCACATATGACAGAAAAAAAGGGCTCTATAGTACACTTGTAAAATTTATTTTTGTAACACACAGCCGGTGGTTACTATTCCCTGTCCTTTCACTGTATGTAGGTTTGTTTCAGATTAACAGGTACAAAAAAGCACACTAATTAGATGTAGCTAGGTGGTATGCACATATTACAGAAAAAAAAGGGCTCTATAGTACACTAGGAAAACGTATTTTCGTAACACACCAGCCGGTGGTTACTATTCCCTGGCCTTTCACTGTATGTAGGTTTGTTTCAGATTAACAGGTACAAAAAAGCACAATACTTATTTGTAGGTATGTGGTATGCACATATGACAGAAAAAAGGCTCTATAGTACACTTGGAAAACGTATTTCCATAACACACCAGCCGGTGGTTACTATTCCCTGGCCTTTCACTGTATGTAGGTTTGTTTCAGATTAACAGGTATAAAAAAGTACACTACTTACAGTCCGTCCTACGCAGTCCGTCCTATCTCTGCAGTGTATATGGCATGAAATGAGCAGCCGCAAGATGGCTGCCGATTATATAGGGCTGTGACATGACAGGGGTCAATGAATGATGATAGGATGCATCTCGCATGTGATTCAGGGTCATCCCGCCTATCTCCCTTCCCGCCATACTTTCCCGCCCTCCCATAATCCCCTGCCCCATGTAGTGACATGTGGATCTGCCATTTAAGGTCTCCTTTAGCCTGGAACGCTGTAAAATGCAGTTTAATGAAGTGATTTGCGCGATAGAATCGCGTCGATATTCGAATTAGTTGCAAATCGAATATTTCATGAAATTCGTAACGAATTTAGGTTTGTCATCCTTGATTCGCTCATCTCTACTTTCTATGCATTACTCTTGTTTTTTCAGCCATACTAACCTGTGTAACTACCTAATATGTGTATGCTCCTCATATGGCCATGATATAGTGTACTCCCTATATCCTGATTTCTATCTCTTACCACTTTCAGTATTACTTTCTATGTATTTCTTCTATCGATTTTATACTGTCCCAGATATCTCTGTGTCCCACAGATTCTGCTATCCACGTCTCTAAATTTGAGCTTGACCTCTTTTGGCACGTCCCTGCACGTCTGCATACTGTTTTGTACATTATTACCATGACATCTGTCTTTTATGTACATGTACGCTCATCAGTTATTTATTATATATCTTCTAGATCTGATGAAGGTCAATGTTTGACCGAAACGCTATCACTTGTATTGGATTGCACATGAAATAAAACTCCCATTCGCAATACCAGAGTGCCAAGTCTTTTGTTACAGGGATTTAAGGAGTGGGATCCTACTTGAGCACCATTCTGTCTGATCTAGAGTGCCATATTCTACTACTGAATGTCTTGTTTATTTCATACTTACTGTCCCACTAGGGGACTTGACACTGTGATACAGATCTGTATTGCAATGTATTATGCCTGTCACGAGCAGAGCCTGACCGGCTTACATAGCCAGGTAACCAGAAGCTGTTTGGAAGTCTCTGATTGCCATGGCTACCATTGAACCCCGCAATTGCATTGCAGAGTCTAGATGGAGAACAGAGGGAGCTCCCTCCCTCTGTCACCAGGATCAGTGCTGCCGTCACATTGGCAGCATGATCGGGGTTCAGCTATGCTTCTGACAGTTGCAGTGGGTGCCCAGCAATATGCGATTGCCAGCTTTCGCCGCCGATCATCGTCCATACAACCATGCGTATATATTTTTAGGTTGAGCCTGCTTTCTTTTTGGTGTCCACACAACTGCGGCACCATGATTATGAATCAATGTATACATACGCCCATTTGCGGCAAGTAACCAGAAAAACGGACGTACATTTATGTCCATTTGCGGGAAGGGGTTAAGTGAAGTCATTAATGCATGGCCTCATTTTGGTAGAGCATTGCACAGCACAAAATTGACCCAGTGGCCCAAGAAACACATGTATTGGCCTTGGTTATAGTTACTACTCCAAAAATCTACCACTGCACTCGCTGTGCTAAACACTGAGAACTGCATTAAGAGGCCCACTTTTCCCTCCGCATATTGTGAAAAGTGGGAATGTCTTTTTTTTAGAGAAGTAATGGTGACTGGGTAATGTGCCAGCTGGGCTTGGTGCTCCACATTATTTGTCTAAAGGCTGTGGACTTAACCAGATGGTATGGGAGTGTATTTCATACCAACAAGTTGGCCAAATGTGAATTCAGCTGCATGACAACTAGATAACTGGGTGCTATTGTCTCAGTCTTCTCTGATATCTCATGGGCTCCAAGTCCCCTCTCCATGTTCACCTCCTTGACTGTCATTTTTTTTATAATAACAATTTTATTAATTTTCCAATGTCTTAGATGCAATAATAAAAAAAAAAGCGTGATACATTGTCAAAGGTTAATCGTGACAATCTGAGTATTGACAAGACATTTGCAACAAGTATAGTAATGTATCAAATCTGCTATATTCTTCGCATCGCTTCTCGATTACCTGGCTCCATCATGGTTGTATGCAACGGCCATCACAGATAATCCACTAGTAATAAGTATACGATTGCGATGACCACATTGAGACATATCAGAAATAACGAATAAACAGTATTCGAGAACAAAACATATAAACATCATAACCGGCTCTCTTCAAGCATTCATTCACTCCCCCTCTACTGCAAGCACTCCTAAAGTTCCCCGTAAAGACTCCATAGCATACCACTCAGTCATACTGAATTTATTCATCAGATGTCTCCTGTCCCCATCAGGCATGATTCTCTCTATAACTTTTCTCCACTTGGAAAAGAAGGCCCTTGTGTGTTTGTCTGGATCTTTCAGAGTCTCCCTTGCCTCCAATCCCAGTAGGTGAATTAGTGTATCCCTGACCTCCGTGAGCGTCGGCACAGTAGCCACAAGCCAGTGGCGTAATAAGCACTTCACCCCTATCAGCAAAGTAACATGAACATCTTTAGCCGCTAGCGTGGCCAAAGCACTAACATTTGTTGGTTTAGGAATATGGTGAAAGATAAAGTGTAGTGGTTCCAAGGGAATGTGTATGTTCCAATTATGGGAAATGAAGGCCTGAATAGTCTTCCAGTACTCCCTCATCTGGCCACAGGTCGGCCCTGTCCAAATGGCATTTCGGGCATGCTGTTAAATAATGAGCAGGAACTTCCCAATGTGAAAAATGAAAAGCATAAATCGCCCTGTGGAGAATCTTGAAGTGCATTTCCCTCCAGTCCTCCCCCACTATCGGGCTCCGTACATGGCTCAGGCCTTGCATCAGTTTAGTGGTGACATCATCCGTCTTCAGAACAGGGGCCCAGTGGTCAAAAACCCTTCCGAAAAGACCGTTACTTGCGTGTTCCCTCATGGTTTTATATATATATATGGGACAGGGAGTAGTGATTCGTGGGTTGGCCTATTAAATCTGAGAATTGGACTTCCCCAGGCAGTTCGTCAAAATGGCTGGCTCTAGACCTACAAAAAGTCTTGATTTGAAAATATTGTAGTATGTGGAAAGAGGGCAGATGGTATTTGTTTCTTATTTCAGGCCAAGACATAAAAGTACCCCTAGGAGGCAACAGGACACTCCCTAAATGTGTGACACCCCCTTCCCTCCATTTATCAAAGAGTTTATTAGTATGTCCAGCAACAAAGGCAGGGGAACTCCAGAGGGACATAACCGGTGAGATCCCAAAGGGCAGTTTATAGAGTCTCCTAATCGCCCTCCAAGCCGCTATAGTGTCTCTTAATAGGGAACTCTTTCTGACCTCCGGTGGCAGCTCAGAATATTTGGAGTGCAATAATGCATTTAGATCCCAAGGAGCCGCCAACTGCCCATCCACCGACAGGTCAGAAAAGTACGAGCTACGTAGTATCCAGTCCCTGGCATGTCTGTATAAGGCTGCTAGGTTATAAGTGCGTATACACGGCATATTTAGCCCTCCCAGGTGTTTGCCCAACTGTAACTTAGTGTAGGCGATACGTGATCTCTTTCCTTTCCATAAAAACTTTATCATTAGAAATTGGAGAAAGCGGACATCACTATGTCGGAGCAACAGGGGTCTTGTTTGTAGCGGGTTTGTAGAAATTTGCCAAAGCACATCATTTTGAGTAAATGAGCCCTACCGACCACCGACAAGGGAAGGGAAGCCCACTGAGTTAAGTCCCCTTTTATCTTAGCAAATATGGGTTTATAATTTAAATTATATAAGTCGGACGCAGTACGGACAATTTTAATACCTAAATATGTCAGTTGCGACGTTGGGACCTCAACTGCTGAAATGGGTACCCTTGGTCTCTGCCCCGTTGACAAGAATAGGAGCTGGCATTTAGCTGGGTTGATTTTGAAACCTGAGAAGGTTCCAAAGTCTTGTAATAAAGAGAGGACTGTTGGGACGTGAGAACCCGGGGACTCAAGGAAAATCAGCATGTCATCTGCAAAACATGTGAGCTTCAACTCTCTTGACCCTATTCTAATACCCCTAAACTCTTGAGTTGATATGAGACGACGCGCCAGTGGTTCCAGAGCCAGATCAAACAGAAGCGGTGACAATGGACACCCCTGGCACGTCCCCTTTAACATAGAAATAGGCTGTGACAAAAATCCTGGGGTATAAACCCTTGCTACAGGGGCAGTGTACATGGTTCGGATATAATCCCGAAAGGCCCCCCTGACCCCAAATCTGTCAAAGACATCCCCCAACCATGTCCAGCTGATGTTATTGAAGGCTTTCTCGGCATCGATGGCTAACAGGGCCGGGGGAGTCTCGGAGGGATGCAGCCTGCCCACTATATCCTGCGCTGCAATTACCGCCCTGATATTTGTAACAGCTGACCTTCCCTTAATGAAGCCCACTTGGTGTGTACCTATCAGTTTCGGCAAGATCTCCGCCAACCTATCCGCCAATATTTTAGAGAGCAATTTGCAATCCTGGTTAATAAGGGATATTGGCCTATAGGAGGACGCAGAGTCCGCCGGCTTACCCGGCTTGGGCAACAGTTTAATGTAGGCCATATCCCCCGATGGCAGCATCTCCTTCTCAGACAGTACAGAATTAAAAACCCGCACCAGCTTAGGAGCCACCTCCTCCCCCATCATTTTATAAAAGTCCGGCCCGAACCCATCAGGTCCTGGAGCCTTACCTCAATGTAACAGCCGAATAGATGAAGTAACATCTTCCAATGATATGGGAGCATTTAGGGATTCCAGATCATTGACAGACATGCTAGGTAAATCTAGGGAGCACAAGAAATCCAGACCCCTGTCCCTGTTTAGAACATCCCCTTGGTAAAGGGTCCGATAATAATCTCCTAAGATCGTATTAATCTGTTTGGGGTGGGTTTTAATGTTGCCTGTGTTGTCCCGTAGTCCGCGAATGTCCGTTACCTGTCTCCAGCCCTTCGCTAAGTTAGCCATCATTTTCCCTGCCTTGTTTCCAAATCTATAGTAAGTAGCCGCCCTTTGATCACTAAACAGAGCATCAATCCTCCCCTGTGTCTCCAAGAAGTCCGCTCTCGCCCCCACCCACTTGTCTTTGTTAGGAGAGGTCGGAGAGTCAAGGAACTCCGTATAGGAAGCCCTAAGAGTTCGTGTAGCTGTCTGGAACGCCGTCACCGCCACCCTTTTTATATGCATAACATATGCCATTATCCTTCCCCTCAGTACTGCCTTAGCAGCGTCCCAGAACAATCTCGAGGTATCGTCATGGTCAGCATTTGTGGAACAGTATTCCAACCACCAGCCTTTTAGCTGTGCCTTAAATTCAGAGTCGTTGGTCAGAGCTGAGGGGAAGCGCCACAATATGTCCTGTCACTTGGGTATTACTGGTTTTAAGTGCAGCAGCACAGGCGCATGATCCGAATTGACAATATCAGAGATCTCCACATCCTCTACTCTACGGAGCAGGGAGGGAGACGATAGGAAATAATCAATTCGAGACCATGCATTCCATACTGGTGAGAAAAAACTAAATTCCCTCCCATCTGGGTGTAGGTAACGCCAAGTGTCTGTGAGAGTAGTGCATTCCAGAAGGTCAGCCAACCAAGTCCCCTCCCTCCTCCCACCGTCCGCCAAAGTGCATCGTCTGTCTTCTTCACCTGAGTGTACCGTATTAAAGTCGCCCCCCAGTAGAACATCCCGTTCAGAATCACCCTGAATAGTGTCTTGTAAGGTTCGAAAGAAAGGAGCCCTGTTGTCATTAGGTGCGTAGATGCTATATAAACTCAAGCGACCCAGTGCAGAATTGATGACAATGTGACACATCCTCCTCTCCTTGTCAGTATTATGCGATATGAGAGTCTGTGCAAAGTTTCTCCTTACCAAAATGAGAATACCCGCCTTTCCCTCCACCGTCGGGGAACCATACACCTCACCAACCCACATCTGTCTCATCCTAACAAAATCCCTTTCTCCCAGGTGTGTCTCCTGTAACATTGCAATAGAGACCTTAAGTTTTTGCAAGTGTCTAAGAATCATCCTACGTTTAGCTGGGGAGCGGAGTCTCTTCACGTTCCATGATATGACCGTCATGGGACCTTACATCTCAGGAGTATCAGCCGCGTTAACTCGGGGACAGGACACATCCAAGCCACACATCGCTCATCACAAGCACCCTGTGTAAGCCGTCTGAAGGGAGAGAAGCAAAAACCTGGTGAGAGCATGAACACATAGGAACAAAACAAAAAGAACAGGACAATCAGAATCAGAAGTGTGAAGTACACCTCCCTAGTGCCTTGTACATATCGGGCTTCACTTTTTTCGCTGACAGTATCCGGTGGGGCACTGAACCACCAACATATACTACCAATAGTTACAAATCCCAATAAGCCTTCCCCGTTCCCACCCCCCCTTGCAAAAATAGAAAACTTTCCCAACCCCCCCTCCCAGCAGAAATCAGTAGTTAACATCCCGTAATACCAAAATGGTAACATACTACAACAGACATAGGTAACACAATAGGCCTCTTTTCCAGGGCAGGCACATATATCAGAGATCCGATGTCCCCGCTGTGAAACAAAAAGTGTGCCTGTGGTCTCTAATAAGGGAGCAAAAAGGAACCGTCCCTAGACCGTCCATTCTTGAGACGTCATCTTCTATGGGAGCAGTACATAGCTCAAAGATAGGGAAATGTGCAGGCTGCACAAGGTGGTGTTCATCCCGTCGGGTCCGGGTTAGATTCCGGCTTGTCATCTCGCCTGCGCTTTTGGGCAGATCGTGCAGAGACCTCCATTTCTTCCGAGGAATCTAATATGATGGCCGCCGCCTCAGGAGACTGATAGGTGGAGGAAGTGCCGTCTTTAAGAAAGACTCGCAGAATGGCCGGGTATTGTAAAGTAAACCGTATTTGCTTCTTGACCAGGCTGGTGCAGATGGGGGCAAAAGCCTTGCGCCTCTGAGCTACTTCTGCTGAGTAATCGCCAAATACGAGTAGCTTATGTCCCTGAAAAAGCAGTGGTGTTGTACGTTTCTTAAATGTACGCAAGACCAGCTCCTTGTCGGTGTAGTTAAGAAAGCGGCCGATTACTTGACGCGCCTTTGGGGTGCGATTCGGCCTGTTCACTTCAGCCTGAGGTGGGGGGGGGGGCACTCTATGCGCCCTTTCAATCAGGTACCCTCCATTCAGACCCAGTGCTTTAGGAAGGTCCATAGAAAATAAAGCAGCAAGCTTATTATGTGGAACTGTCTCTGGGAGCCCCACCACTCTCAAATTATTCCTTCTAGATCTATTTTCAAAATCCTCCACCTTATCTTGGAGAGCCTGCTGAGCTTTAGATAGTAAACACATATCTCTGGCAAAAGTGTCTATCTCATTATCCAGGTGCACATACTTTCACTCCAGGTCTGTGATCTGTGAGGTGTGAGCAGCCACCTCTAGCTTCAGTTGCACCACAGCTGCAGAGATGGATGTCGCTATGGTGGCAGTTATCTGAGGGGAGAGCAGCTTAGCCATTTCCATGGCATACTGCTTGCCAGTCATCCCCAGGGACGGTATCACAACGTCCATCACCCCGCTTACTTGAGAGTCCTGGGGTGCCTGCGACTGCTGTGTCTCCTGCTCCGGAGTATTGCTGCCCTGCGCCATCTTGGGCGCAGCACTACTTGGCGCCTGTGAGGCCGAGGAGGGCTGGGGAGAAGCTGTGGAGCCGCGGGTGACAAATTTCTCCATCAGAGAACGATGTGAGGGGATCCGTGCAGTAGATCACCCCCAGGTAAGCCGGTTAACGTGGCGATATAGCAGATGCAGGGCGGTGGGACGGAGCTCCCTCTGCTGCGACTACTCCATCAGCGCGCCGGAACCGGAAGCCCTCCTTGACTGTCATTATTACCTAACCTACCACCATTCCCACTACCACAACTATGCTCAGTCATTGCTTCTATCTCCACCACCTCTAAAAAACAACTTAATAAATCACCCCCATTGTGTTTGAAAAACCATTGCAAAACCCTTTTTTTTTTGCCGCTTGTGTTCCACTATAAAAAAAAAAAAAAATGGTATGCTTCAAGTTTTGAATGGATTTGGTTTGCTGGATTTGGTTTGCATAATAATAATAATAATAATAATAATAATAATAATAATAATAATAATAATAATAGTAGTTACATAGTATGGTTGAAAGAAGACATACTATCTAGTCTATCAAAGTTCAACCAAGGAAAATAAAAATGTTAATAATAATTTACCTTTTTAAGTATACAAACTTCAAAAATATTCTTGATATTCTTTCTATTGATAAATTAAAATAGCTCTTTAGTGATATTCATATCTAGCAGGTTAAATTATGAATTTCTCATTTATTTTTTTACATCTTGGGAGAACAATTTTGTATGAAGATACCACTGCTGAAACCCTCATGTAATTAATTTTATTTAGAAAAAAATATATTTTTATTTTCTATAGTAAAATGCGGAGTAAATTGCAAACATAATTTGCTGCCAGCAAAAGCAAACTGCATGCTGTCTTATCACATTGTTATAATATTATTAAATTAAACACAATTGCTGTAAGCATTACATAATGACTACATTTCAGATGGTTCCGCCCTTATTTTTCCCTAAAGTCCATAACTTATGTATGATCCGTAAAACTATACACAGACATGAATACTTTAAGGGGCATCTGCAATGTCCACAGAATTAGAGCCTCATCTGCCAGACAGGCTTAACAGATCAACACTATAAACGCAAATCTCTGAAACCAGGCATGACACACAGCCAAGGGGAAACCTACATATGCATAGATAGACTGATTGAGTTTTTAAACCTTTATTCCCCTTAAGGGATCAAATCTTAAGCAAAAATGTACAAAATATTCCAGCTAAAAACACATAAGCTCTAAAGTATTTATCAAAGTAAAATGCAGATACTGACAAGTAAGACAGTTGGAACTCAGTAGAACCTTCTGTATATTCACACTAATTCTAGCGCCTAAGGACATTGTGTTCCCAGACAATGGTTCTGCGAATTAAAGTCTGGAGGAGCAAATATAGCAGCTTTGATAAGCAACAAGTTCGCAAGGTTGAAAGATATAATAAATCTGCAAAAGACACTTTAAGTAGAAATTCAAGTAATGCAAAGGATTAAGAATCCTTAGAAGTTCTTGTTGTTAAAAGATGTCAGTTATTAAAATTGTATATAATTCTATAATTGTATCGAAAAGTTGACACACTAAATTTTATCTGTATAAAGGGGTTGTCTTTTAAAGAGGTTTCTCCGTATTGGTGTTTGACAGATCTTTGGAGCAGTGGACTGTGCATATGAAAAATGTATTTTTACGGATGCTGTTCAAAAAATCTGTCAAAGTGGCAGGTGGATCAGGTCCGTAAAAACAGGATTTTGCCAGGTGCTTCTCCTCTTGTAAATAACAGTCCTGACCACACAGGATAAGTGTGCAAGGAAGAACAGTCAAATGTATTTGCTACAAATGTGCTGCACACTTATCCTGTGTGGTCTGGACTGTTATTTACAAGAGGAGAAGCGCCTGGCAAAATCCTGTTTTTACAGACCTGATCCACCTGCCACTTATCCACTGCTGAAGTGACCTTGAGCCACTTGTGAAGAAGGCCGTGGCCAGCTGACCTCCTACTCCATGGCGATTCTACATGCACACTATGGTGCTGTGCCCACAGCGCAACTAGATCTGGTAAGCAGGACATTTTTACCTTAAAGGGGCATCTGCTTACCCTTTGCACTAGGAGAGCATCTTTGTTTTCCTTTTTGTAATTACAAAAAATCTGTCAGACACCTGTGGGGGTGTAAATGTGCACTGCACCCGTTATAACATTCCTTGAGGGGTGTAGTTTCCAAAATAGGGTCACATGTGGGGTCCACTGTTCTGGCAGCATGGGGGGTTGGGGTTGTAAATACACATGGCCTTCAATTCCAGCCAAATTATCTCTCCAAAAACAAATTTAGCTCCCCCTCTTCCGAGCCCTGTAGTCTGCCCGCAGAGCACTTTACATCCACATATGAGGTATTTCCACACTCATAAGAAATGGTGTTACAAATTTTGGGGGACTGTTTCACCTATTACCCCTTGGGAAAATGAAAAATTCGGGGTAACACCAGCATTTCAGTGAGAAAAATCTAATTTTTAATTTTCTCGTCCAACTTTAATGAAAATTCATCAAACACCTGTAGGGTGTTAAGGCTCACTATACCCCTTGTTACGTTCCTTGAGAGGTGTAGTTTCCAAAATGGGGTCACATGTGGGTGTTCTTTTTTGCGTTTATGTCAGCCACCCCTGTGCAAATCACCAGTTTAGGCCTCAAATGTACATGGCGCTCTCACTCCTGAGCTTTGTTGTGCGCCCACAGAGCACTTTACGTCCACATATGGGATATTTCCGTACTCAGGAGAAATTGCGTTACAAATTTTGAGGGTCTTTTTCTCCTTTTACCTCTTGTGAAAATGAAAGGTATGCAGGGCAACACCAGCATGTTAGTGTAAAAAAAAAAAAAAAAAAAAAAAATTACACTAACATGCTGGGGAAGCCCCCAACTTTTCCTTCTCATAAGTGGTAAAATGAGAAAAAGCCCTCAAAATTTGTAACGCAATTTCTCCCGAGTACGGAAACACCTCATATGTGTCACTAAACTCTTGCCTTGAAATAAGACAGGGCTCAGAAGTGAGAGAGCGCCATGCGCATTTGAGTCCTAAATTAGGGATTTGCATGGGGGCGGACCCGTATGCAAGAATTAGACTTGCCTCTGATGCCAAAATTACCCTACAGCAGTGCTTCCCAAACAGGGTGCCTCCAGCTGTTGCAAAACTCCCAGCATATCCCAAACAAGTTGTTGTTTTGCCACAGCTGGAGGCTCCATTTACGAAGTGCCGTACAAGGGTTTTTTCATTTTTACTGTGGCGGGGGGTGGGGTAGGGGCTTCAGTTTTAGGGTGTGAATATGTAGTGTTTTACTCTTTATTTCATTTAAGTGTAGTGTAGTGTTTTTAGGGTGCGCAAACCTACAGCTGTGGCAAAACTACAAATCCCAGCCTGCACTGAAAGACTGTGCATGCTGGGAGTTGTAGTTTTACCACAGATGGAGGCACACTGGTTGAGAAACACCGAAATAGGTAACAGACTAACTCAGTGCCTTCCCACCAGTGTGCCTCCATATGTGGCAAAATTACAGCTCTCAGCATGCACGGTCTGTCAGTGCATGCTGGGATATGTAGGTTTGCAACAGCTGGAGGCACACGGGTTGGGAAACTTTGAGTTAGGAAACAGTCTCTAACTACGTGTTTCCCAACCAGTGTGCCTACAGCTGTTGCAAAACTACAACTCCCAGCAGTACTTATGCAACAACTAGAGTAAAACAGTTTGGAGACCACTGTGTAGTGGTCTCCAAACTGTGGACCTCCAGATGTTGCAAAGCTACAACTCAAAGCATTGCCAGACTGTCCAGGCATGCTGGGAGTTGTAGTTTGGCAACATCTGAAGGGCCAGATGTTGCAGAACTACCACGCCCAGCATGCCTGACTGTCTGGACAGGCTGGGAATTGTAGTTTTGCATAATCTGGAGGTTTACAGTTTGGAAACCACTGTATAGTGGTCTCCAAATGGTGCCCCTCCAGATGTTGCAAATCTACAACTCCCAGCATGTCAAAAACTGTCCATGCATGCTGGGAGTTGTAGCTCTGCAACATCTGAAGGGCCAGATGTTACAGAACTAAAACTCCCAGCATGCTTTGACTTTCTGGGCTTGCTGTGAGTTGTAGTTTAGCAACATCTGGAAGCCACAATTTGGAGACCACTGCACAGTGGTCACCAATCTGTGGCCCTCCAGATGTTATAAAACTACAACTCCCAGCATGCCCAGACAACCAAAGGCTGTCTTGGGCATGCTGGGAGTTGTAGTTTTGCAACTTCTAGCAGGCCACAGTGAAGATCACTCACCAAAGAGGATCTTCCCTGTTACCCGCAGTCTCCTCCTCTGCCGCCGCCACTGCCACAGCTCTTCCTGTGCCTGCTCCCGCTGCTCTTGAGCTGCCTGCCGGGTAAGACCCTTGTGCCACTTCACAGCAAACCCCCCCCCCCCCCCCCGCGCGCTGTGCCCGGACTTCTATGGGTGGACAGAGCAGGGGATCTAAACTTTAACCCCCCCCACCCCCCTCCTGTCATTGGTCAGTCAGTCCTGACCAGGGGTAGGAGGAGGTGGCACCCCTGTCACCTCTCTCCTATCCTTTAGGTAGATCGGGGCTGTCAGCACCGATCCTTCTTATTTTCCATGCAATTGGGTCACCAGAGATGATTGCCGTTATGGGGGGGGGGGGTCTCGAGACCCCCCTAGGTGATGTCACAGGATGCCTGCTGATAGATATCAGCAGTGATCCTGGTCCGATCATCACCCAGCAAGCGGTGGTGATCGGAAATATGGAGGGCGTACAGGTACGCCCTCCGTCCTTAAGTACTGGGACGTGAGAGCATACCCATACACCCTCCATCCCCAACAGGTTAATAAACATACTGAAAATAAATGGACATAGTACTGACCCCTATGATACCTCACTTGTAACTATCATCAAACCAGAGTAAGTTCCATTGATACCCACTCTTTGCCTCCTATCACTGAGCCAGTTGCTAAGTTGAGCTGTGTTAGAAGGTTATTTTTATTAACTTACAAACCTATAGTTCCTAGGATCCTTTTTTGACGCCTTTTTAATATTGGTACCACATATAGTACAGACCAAAAGTTTGGAAACACCTTCTCATTCAGAGTTTTCTTTATTTTCATGACTATGAAAATTGTAGATTCACATTGAACGCATCAAAACTATCAATTAACACATGTGAAATTATATACATAACAAAAAAGTGTGAAACAACTGAAAATATGTCACATTCTAGGTTCTTCAAAGTAGCCACCTTTTGCTTTGATTACTGCTTTGCAAACTCATTCTCTTGATGGGCTTCAAGAGGTAGTCACCTGAAATGGTCTTCCAACAGTCTTGAAAGAGTTCCCAGAGATTCTTAGCACTTGTTGGCCCTTTTGCCTTCATTCTGCGGTCCAGCTCACCCCAAACCATCTCAATTGGGTTCAGGTCAGGTGACTGTGAAGGCCAGGTCATCTGGCGCAGCACCCCATCACTCTCCTTCTTGGTCAAATAGCCCTTACACAGCCTGGAGGTGTGTTTGGGGTCATTGTCCTGTTGAATAATAAATGATGGTCCAACTAAATGCAAACCGGATGGAATAGCATTCCGCTTCAAGATGCTGTGGTAGCCATGCTGGTTCAGTATGCCTTCAATTTTGAATAAATCCCCAAAAGTGTCACCAGCAAAGCACCCCCACACCAGAATATATATATTTTCAGTTGTTTCACACTTTTTTGTTATGCATATAATTCCACAGTGTTAATTAATAGTTTTGATGCCTTTAGTGTGAATCTACAATTTTCATAGTCATGAAAATAAAGAAAACTCTGAATGAGAAGGTGTGTCCCAACGTTGGGTCTGTACTGTATACTAAACACCAGTCCTGTGGAACAATCTCTGTCATTATAGAATCTTTGAATATAAGGAATAAGGGTCTAGCACAGTTCTAGATTCCTGCAAAACTCTGGGATGGCTGCCATATGGGCCCAATGATTTTTTGACTTTTAATGTTACTAAGGTGGCACCGTGCTTCTGATTGTGTTAAATAGGCAAAACTCAAATCCCACTTTGAAGCAAAGAAGTAGTAGAAATCACTTCTCAAAACATCCATCTCTCGAGCAAGCAAATTCTCAGGACCAATGTCTATTACCTAGAGTTCATTCAGCCAAGGATGATGACAATTCCAAACAATGCAATTTTTATTCCTTCTGCATATCTTTTTCATTGTGTGCTCATACAGTATCTACTAGTTGCCGAAGAGATAGCTGTTATATCTATTAATTATAATTCTTTTTACACACTGTTTCAATTTTGTCCATTTTAATATATCGTTATTCAAATAAATGATATAGATGCAGCTACGTTTACTACTACAGCGCGCCGTAATTCTTTATAGATTGAGTAACGACAACCATATAATGATACTCACGGCAACCAGCGGACAAATAACTTTACCTTATACCTATTTTCTATATTTTATAATTGTCACATTTTTTATAACTGTCACAATGTCTTTAAACTGTGTTTATTCTTCTTTATGCATATAAAATTAGTCACGCCCATAAGTAGGTATCAGCAATCTTAAATGATTAGTCGGCATATCTATCTGGTTAATTATATATTACTTTCTATATACAGATATGTCATCTTATATTTTCATGAGCTGAGAGGTGTACTTATATTTCCTAATTATAACTATGTCTAATGATCTTTACCTTTACCTTCATGCAGTGCAAGAAAGCGCAGTCCAAGCCTCATTTTTGCTCCCGCAGGATATCCGGATGAAACTTCTACCTGCATTTAACGGATCTTCGACATTTTTTAAGTGTCCTCTGGATATGTATCTATTTATGATCCTTTTACATAGTGTGTGTTTTCACATAGAATAATTGCATATATGTAACCGTAATCCTGTTAGTACTCCCGGTTTACTCCTACCCCTTAGTAACGCCCATTTTGGCATGATAATTTTGAATTGTATGTATATATGAGATGTATATGTATTGTATCTATATGCCAATCTGATGATGAGATATACCTGAAACACGTTATTGCAACAATAAAACTTTGGAAACGAAAATAAAGATTAATTCCGTTTTTTCCATGTTGATGCAGGGCCTAAAGAGGGATTTTTTCTACACTTTAGTTTCTGGCTTATGCGGACCACCATTTATTTGACCATGCTATCCTATGGCAGCAGCAGAGTGGAACCTTATACCTTTAATAAAGAGGGTGATCTGCGCATACTTTATGCACTCCAGTTTAGCAGCATATAGAAATTTTATCTACCCCACATTTGCTACATTTATTAATGCATGAGGCGCAGGCCATTGTTTCTTTTTTTCCTCTTCTATACTTGTGCCGTTTGGGAACTCCCTGGAAAAAACTCCCAGGGTGTATACGCAGGCAGAGTGACAACTATATTAAGGCATCACCGCCCTCCAGAATGCTCCATTCAAACTAAATCTAATTAGAATTCCTCCAGATAGCCACAATGAAGGCAGTGGAATGCCTTCTATGCATCCAAAGCTAGGAGCAAAGAAGGCATTCCCTGACGCTCTAACACTGAAATTATGTCCACGAATTGGCAAGTGCCATTTAGCATTTGCCATCAGTTGACAAAACCTACTTTACTCTTCTCTGAGTCACAGTGTCACTGTAGTGCAGAGGAAGCAGGTGGGCCCAGTGTGTCCCACTGCTGCTCAGTGAATAGCTGGCCGAGGTGAGACATCGCTGCTGCCAGCGGTTATCTGAGTGGCAGTGTCACACGCAAGTCGGATTTTTATCCTGTCTACACTGATGTCCTTTAAAAATGTTACTTTGGATTAATCAAGAAAAACCTTTTACCTGGTGCTTGAGACGTCTGTTCTTTCTACATGTATTACAAGGTGGAGTGGCTCACCCGATCTGTGCAGGTCCGAATCAGATACAGCTGCTAAAGATACAGCTGCTTGCAGAAAGTGGAAATTTTTTTGGGGGGGAATTGCTCCATAAGTGATGCCCTATAGGCACACTGTCAATTATCGATTAATATTTACAGTCTTAAGATTGTGTCTGTCCAAGTATATACAATACATTTGGGTCTATGATAATGTGTTAATGTAATTATTATAATCATAATTGTAATCATAACCCTTATGCACATAACTTAGCCTCCATTTGTATCCTCTTTGAGATCGGTATTTAAGGGTTAAAAACAGTCAGTGAACTTCCGTATTTTGTAAACCTACCAGTGGATTGTGGAACACACAATGTAATGCTGGCATGCAAGCCAGATAGGAGTTGTGACTTGTTGCGAGGCATGGAACGCATCATGACACGCAGACACCAAGTGAGGCCAGACGTGACGCACATGGCGTCTTGCCCGACGTGTTAATCCGAATGCTAGTATTTAAGGAGGCTAGCAGTATAGGACAGACACCACCTTCCAGGATCATGGACATATAGTGGTCAGGAACAAGAGAGATATGAAGTGGAGAAAATATTTAGCCCATATCTGTGGGTTACTAATGCAGGAATGAGATGAGCTGTATAATCTATGTAAGCTTGTCTCTTATTTTGCTTGTTATAGATAAGGCTACTTTAGGGCACTAAAGTACTTGGGATCAGTATGTTGTATCATTATCTGGGACATATTTAGAGGTAAGGGGTTTACATGCCCTTGGGGATTAACCCTCTGTAAGATTGAGGCTATGTGGTTAATCGTGCCCCCTTTCTTTGCTGTTAGGCTGCTGGCATCTTTCATAATTTCTGCACTATTGTGACAAGGGACTACGTTTTCTGATTCACTCTAGCCTGGCTTTTATGTGACATAGTGTTTGAAGAGGCATTATCACACTTAAAGGAGTACTCCGGAGCACTGGTACTTAAAAAAAAAAGTTTACCTCATCTGATAGCTCTTTCAAAGACCTTTCCAATGATATCTCATTTGTCAAATTTGGCCCAGCCATTCTCTTGTAATTGCCACCTGTAGCAGTAAGCTGCCATGTCATAAAGACTACATTTCCCATGACTCCCTGCGCCAGATTCCTGTTAGCTGCTGCTCTCTCCCCCTCCTCTCCCCCCCCCAGCAAATTATAATAAATTATAATAAAGTGACGCCCACAGCTCCTTCCCTTGTGTTTATCTCCTCCCATCCTCCCCCTCCCAGCTCATCAGCCCTCTCCACCCTCACCACATGTACTGATAGGCTGTGGCCACAAGAATGCCTCCCATGGCTACCATCACCGCTAGCGGGATCCATGTGCCCACTAGCGCAGTGTTTCCCAACCAGGGTGCCTCCAGCTGTTGCAAAACTACAACTCCCAGCATGCCCGGACAGCGGTGATGGTAGCCCGTGAGCGCTACCATCACCGCTAGCGGGGTCCCTGTGCCCACTAGCGGTGTCAAAAGAATGCCGAGTGCGGCTCTGTTCCCCGTCCCTGTCAGCTCTCAGGGTACGAGCCTCGTGCGCGGCTAACGTAGTACTGCGCAGGCGCAGCACTATGCAAATAGCATAGGGCTAACGTAGGCGACGATAGGAGCCTAGCGTTAGCCCTACGCTATTTGCGTAGTACTGCGCATGCGCAGAATAAATTAACTTTGGGGCATAGCCGACTCAGGGCTGGGAGGCCGTCACAGCCCGCAGTGACTCATGGGAGCGATGAGTCACCAGGCGAAGATGGTGCCGGATCGTGAGGAAGACGCGGTCGAGCGTCATCAGAGGACCCAGCTTCCGGCCAGATGGAAAAGCGAGGAGAAGTCCGGGAAGAAGCCGACATGGACAACGTGAGTACATTACAATGTTATATAACTTTGATTCATGCTTCATTTCCCCCCTAATAGGTTACCATCGGAGTAATCCTTAAAGGTAATTGTGTCTTTATCTATGGCTCTGTGTATTTGCATGGATTTGTGTTTATATATTTACATGGGATGTTGGTACGTACTTATTGATACACTCTTATGTCCCTTTAGCAAATCCTTTGGTTGTTTCCAGTGGTCATAGCGGTGGAGTGCATGAGTTTTGTATCATTTATTTTGAAGATACATCTGGAGATTTATAACATAAGCAGTGGGGCCATTATGAAAAAAGGGATGGACATTATTATCATATGTCCTTCCTGCATCTAATTGTGGACTTAATTTTGGTCTATTTGAAGGAGATAGGACCTCAACCTAAGGACACTCATTGATCGCTAGATCCACAAGAACAAGTGCCATCGTGATTGCTTTGCTTGATATTGCCTTGTCAGTTTTGTGCTTTATTTGTGCTTTTTATGTGCTATATACGTGTCATCTATGTGCTCTATGTGTTATATCTTGGTATAGAGTGGAATAGTGTATAACATTTTTGTAAATTTCTAATTTTTTCCTCTGTTCATAACCCCTGATGTACAGTATTTCCACCTATGTACGGGGAAACGCGTTGGGTAAAAAGTGTTGGGGATTGATCCAGTAGAGTACTATATTTTGAGACTCTTTAACCTTAAAGGCTTACTGATTTTAATATTTAGAACTTTTTGGTATATTTAAAGGGCTGTTTGCATCTTTCACCTAAGGGTGTTTTCTGATTACTGAACAGGCATACTTTTGAAAAAACCCTCCAGCCATTGGCTAACCCCTTACGGCCATGCTGAAAAACATTGGTGGCCACACAAATTATTGACACTTTGGGCTCAATTTGGACATTCGCCACAATATCACCTTTTTGCTCAAAAAATTATAAAACTTCACTTTTATTTTATGCTCTTAAAAACATGATTCTGCATCCATTTCACATAGCAGCATACTTTATATTTCGAGCCTCCACCTTTACCATGACCCCATGAGGGGAAAACTGAAATGCACCTGCTACTCACACAGGTCACTGTTCACAAGAGCCCATATACAGGTCCTACGTTCAAACAGATGTCAGTTCATTATCAGTACGGAGATACAAAGTTATTTGACAAATGTAGGAGTATTCACTAGGGATAAATGCATCATACGCTATTCCTGTGCTTACAGTATTACAGTCTTAGTGCACATAATGGCCCTCATTTACTATTCTAAACCCGACTTGTTTTGTCGGGTTTTTTTGGCGCATCTTTGTCTGCGACATGTCGCAGACATCGTGCGCCAGTCTGCGACACGATGCGACAATTTTTCCCGACGGACCCGATGTGGATTCTCCCAAACCCAAAAAAGGGGCGTAACCCGAAATTTCTTAGCTTTCCCACGTATTTATAAAGCTTTCCAACCCGAATTTGTTGAATTGTTGTGGATTTTTTCCCGACAACTCAGAGGAGTTGGAAACCAAAACCAACAAAACCCACGTGCGACAAACAGGATGCGACATAATAAATACCAGGGGAAAAAAGCAGTCGGGTAAGAAAGCAAGATAGACTTACTTATAGATTTTCTAAGTAAATGAGGGCCAATATTGCTCTTATTGCATAAATGTTCCAGTCCTGGACTGCTGGTCTTATTGCACTTAGAAACACTCAATATGCGTAGGTATCCTGGACATAGACTGCACAATCAAAAACAATTGCATTACATGGGAGAACCAAGACAATCAATTATTGCACTTAAGCTCCTCAAACAACAAATTGATCATCTTCCAAGGTGTAATTCATATAGACACTTTCAACTAAAAAGAGGGAATATTGTAACCTTATTTCTAATATGTAGGCAATCACCACTTCATATTGCACTGTCTGTATATGTATTGCAGTCACCACTTCATATTGCACTGTCCATATTGCACAGTCCTTTTGGCATATTTTAGTTGTAGTCACACACTCCCCTAGGCACGATCAACACTTTTTTCTATTAATCCTTGATTCGTTCAGTAGTAATTCTCAGAATGTGTTGTAATCCACTATATTTAGTACACTGAATTAAATGCTTATAGTTACATATATTTAAGATATTCTGGAGGTCCTACGTGTTTACTTTGCCATTAGTCATCAGGGACCATTATTTGTGGCATCTTTTCTTTCATCTGCAGTGCCACTATGTGTGCGTGCAGCTCCTGAATGGGTATTTGTTCCTGCTCTGGACAGTTCCTGACATGTACAGAGGTGTCAGCAGAGACAGAAAAGAAATTAAAAAAGAAAACAACTTCCTCTGGAGCATATAGCAGCTGATGAGTACTGACAGGATTAAGATTTTTTAATAGAAGTCATTTACAAATCTGTTTAACTTTCTGGCACCAGTTGATTTTATAAAATAGTTTTCCACCAGAGTACCCATTTAAAATCAAGAAAGGCTTGTGTAAAGTAAATCTGCACATATTGCATTCATTTCTTATTTACTTTGTTATGTACAATATGTAGCAAACCTTTTCATATAGAATGAATGGAGCACCAGGAATAATCCATGTATAATCTGTTTTTAAATGAAACAGGGGATACAATTATGATCACGCTAGTTGGATTGTTGACATGTGAACATTTAATGATGAAAGTACAATAAGCAGACAAATGAAAACTTGGAATAGTAATTGCAGAATAAAAATGAATAAGAGGGAATAGACAATATAAAACATTATTTTTATATTGTTTACAATCAAGGTTTTCATGAATTTCTGTCTTTTTTTCACACAATTGAAAAGCCACTTATAAGAACCATTAGTAAAACACAAATGAAGGGAACAATTGCTTCGTGATACCATGCAAAATCTCATGTGCAAATGAATACATCTTTCATGCACATCCTGTTGAATTGCTTTGACTTGAGGAATTATATTTTGTGCAATAATTTACATTTGAATGGACTATGTAGCGTTCTGTCACATCACAATGTATGGGACAACAGATATTCTTTAACATAATATCAATGTTTCTTGCACAATAACTTGAACTGATTTGTTGGTATTTAAGACATGCAGTTGGACATATTATTGATTTAAAGGGCTATGGATAACACTGAATAAAGGTAAGAATTATGATTTAACGGTAGCGATTTACACTGGAGGATATATGGCTGGCACTAGACGAACACACTAGGACAAGGATACGACTAGCTTGATATGGCTTGAGAATCATTCTGTAGTACTAAAAAGAGACACTGATTGGTGATTGGTGGGGGTCACACTCTGATCACATACAGCATCAAGGTTATGCCTGGTACTGTTCATGTAAGTGTCCAATAATTTTAATGTCATTCAATCACTAGTTAAATGGGTACTCCGGTGTGAAATAAAAATTTTTTAAATCAACTGGTGCCAGGTTTGTAAATTACTTCCATTAAAAAAATCAATCCTTCCAGTACTTATCAGCTGCTGTATACTACAGAGAAAGTACTTTTCTTTTTGCATTTCTTTTCTGTCTGACCACAGTGCTCTCTGCTGACACCTCTGTCCATGTCAGGAACTGTCCAGAGCAGGAGCAAATCCCCATAGCAAACCTCTCTTGTTCTAGACAGTTCTTGACATAGACAGAGGTGTCAGCAGAGAGCAAAGTGGTCAGACAGAAAAGAAATTAAAAAAGAAAAGAACTTCCTCTATAGTATACAGCAGTTGATAAATACTGGAAGGATTAAGATAGTTAAATAGAAGTAATTTACAAAGCTTTCTGGGACTAGTTGATTTAAAAAAAAAAAAAAACGTTTTTCCACCGGTGTATGCCTTTAATGGGAAAATTAGGATTTACAATAATAGCCTGTAGGCCCTCATAAAAGTATTAACCTAACAATCTGAGGAAATGCTTAATTGATGTTTAATTGTTTTTATTAGTTAAGTCACATCATACAACATTCAAAGAAAAAACTCCTTCCATGAGTCTGCAGTGCCTGCTACAAAGGGTAATTTTTCTTGCCATATGGATTATGTTACATGATTGCACTGCCTCTCCTGTGATCCCTGGGCTTCACAGAGACTCCTCTCTTGGTACCCCAGTATTCAGGGGTGATACATGTGATTATATTTGTACTCAGGTAAGCCGCTAATTTATTAAGTTAACCTCCTAGACCCCTAAAATGTGGAGAGAATACTCTTTGGGTAATGCATGAGGCATTGTCCTTTTGGTCCCTGTCTTTTTTTTTCTCAATACAGCTAACCAAACATAGTCCCTGTGACCTATAGCATTTTATGCTACAATATTGCCATACAAGTGACAGCCCTAGTGCTTTCTTTAAGTTTTTTTTTTCTAAAAATATATACCTCTACCCCTTATGGACCAAGCCCATTTTGGTCTTAAGGACCAGGCAAATTTTATTTTAGCATTTTTTGTTTTTTCCTCCTTGCCTTTCTAAAAATCATAACTCTTTTATATTTTCATCCACAGGCCCATATGGGGCTTGTTTTTGTGTGACCAATTTTACTTTGTAATCACATCACTCATTTTAACATAAAATGTATGGCACAACAAAATTTTTTTTATTTATGTGGGGAAATTGAAAAGAAAACCACAACTTAGCAAATTTTTTAAGGCTTTGTTTTCATGCTGTTTACTTTACGGTAAAAATGACAAGTTTTCTTTATTCTGTGGGTCAATTCGATTAAAATGATACCCATGTTATATGATTTTCTTTAATTTTCCAGCTTTAAAAAAAATCTCAAACTTTAAAAAAAAATTGGGTGTTTAAAATTGACCTATTTTGACCAGCTATACCAGCGGTATGAGGGCTCTTTTTTTGGGCTGTGATCTGTAATTTTTATCGGTACCACTTTTGCTAATATTTAACTTTTTAATCACTTTTTATTTAAAAAAAAAATAAAAAAATTCATAAAATATGATTAAAAAGCAGCAATTTTTTTTTTTTTAACGTTTTCGCCGTTCACTATACCAGATAATTAACATTATATTTTGATGCTGTGTATCGATGTTCAGCTCACCTCTGTGTCTTGTAGTGCGCGGACTGGTGCTGACTGCACCAATGCACAAGCTATGAACAAAGAACAATGTCCAGCGCTACCCCCGTTAAAACAGAGCTGTTTATTCCATAATACACCATAGATACAAAAGATGTAGTAGACACACTTGTGTCTACTACGTCTTTTGTACCTATGGTGTGTTATGGAGGGGACAAATAGGAAGAGAAACATGCCGATACAGGCTAATGGCAGAATTTAACTGAAAATTTTTCTTCTCTCATAGCAATGGATTTTGAAAATCTTATCTTAAGTCACACAGATAGTATACCAGTAATCTGACAAGGGAAGAAAATGCTTCCCCAAAAAACCTTTCCACTCACTTACTGCTATGGGATACTGCATAGTATGCACCCTTTTCGTATAATACTACTGATAAATATTTAGGTGTCCTTGGTATTGGAAGGCTTCACTTGTGGTGTTCTAAGTAAGGCAGAGAAGGATTATATTATTGTTAGTGAATCCTCTCTGTCCCTGTTTTTTTTCTGCCCAAGATTCATAAAGATGTAAGGAACCCTCCCGGTCATCCCATCATTTCAGAAATTAATTCTCTGTCCTTGAACCTTTCCCACCACATAGATGTAGGTTTACAGCAACATGTTTTTAGTTTAAAATCTCATTTGAAAGACAACATATTTTATTAAGAATCTTGTAGATGTATCAATGAAGGATTGGTACACTCTAGAGACTATGGATTTTGCATTTGGGCCCAGAAGTTACAAGTTAAGTCTCTGCCTGAGACCGTGTAACACTAACGAGTTACATGACACTGGGGAGAGAAAAACACTAATCAGGCCCAATTTGGACACTTCCACTTGGGGGTATTTACTTTTGTTGACAAGCTTTAGGCATTAGGCTGTGTGTTGAGTTATTCTGAGGGGGCAGCAAAATTAAAGGGGTACTTTACTGGAAAACATTTTTCTTAATCAACTGGTGCCAGAAAGTTAAACAGATTTGTAAATTACTTCTATTAAAAAATCTTAATCCTTCCAGTACTTATCAGCTGCTGTATGATCCACAGGAAGTTCTTTTCTTTTTTCATTTCCTTTCTGTCTGACCACAGTGCTCTCTGCTGACAACTCTGTCCATTTTAGGAACTGTCCAGAGTAGGAGCAAATCCCCATAGAAAACCTATCCTGTTCTGGGCAGTTCTTAAAATGGACAGAGGTGTCAGCAGAGAGCACTGTGGTCAGGCAGAAAGAAAATTAAAAAGTAAAGAACTTCCTGTGAAGCATACAGCAGCTGATAAGTACTGAAAGGATTAAGATTTGTTAATGGAAGTAATTTACAAATCTGTTTAACTTTCTGGTACCAGTTGATTTAAAAATAAATGTTTTCCAGTGGAGTATCCCTTTAAGTACTGTATACAGGCCGTGCACTCACTACAGTGTAGCAGAGTGGTATTTCTTCAGTAGTGTCACATCAAAAGACATAATAAAATATTTTAAAAAATGTGAGGGGTGTACTCACTTATGTGAGATACTGTAGGTAAGTGTGTCCACTTTGAAAGCAATATCAAAGAAAGGATGTCAGGGCTAAAAACATATATTTACTGTAGCTCTAACAATGTCTAAAGTTATTGTCTCAATTTAACTATTACCTCAAATATATGTGTTAATATCTTGGGAGTTGCTTCCACTTATTTTAATCTCTATCATTAATATAATTTATAATGTTATTAATTGTTTGCTTAGTATTTTAGTTTTTCCAATAACTAAACTTTTTCATGTAACCTACATGGCTAATACTGTACTAGTTTTGAAATTATTATAATGTAGCAATGTTTTCTGAGCGTTAATATTTCATCTAAAACATTGAATAATAATGACAATAAATTAAAATATGGCCTGGGTATGCATGACTCTGCCATTACATTGCAGAATCTATGATCGGTAGTAGAACACAATTTAACAAATAGCCCATCTTGGTTACAATTCAACCATTAAAGAATTTTTTTTTAAAGATTTTGATCATTAAACAGGTTTTTTTTTGTAAACAAACACAGAATTATGCTAATGTAAAAATAAATAACACAAACAATGGGTTTACATGTGAATAATCAAGAGAACTTGAAATTCATTTGTATAAAATAAACATATTATTTGAAGTTAATTTTATAGAACAACCATTTAATTAAGCCCCAAAGCTGTATGAATCCATGTAATGAAAAAAAAAAAATATAATAATAATAATAATAATTCTAAGGTCCATTAACCCCTTAAAGACACAGTGGTTTTTCATTTTTGCATTTTCATTTCTTTCTCCTTGCCTGTTAAGAGCCATAACTCTTTAAATTTTCCACCTACCATGTTTCTCCGAAAATAAACCCTACCCCGAAAGTAAGCCCCAGCATAAGCCCTACCCCGAAAATAAGACCTAGTCCAGGGGTAATCTGCTGGCGGACCGCGGTCCAGATCCGGACCACGGCCGCCTGTAATGCCCACAGACCCCACAGTAATGCCCGCAGACTCCATAGCCCTCCCCGGCCGCCACAGTAATGCCCGCAGACCCGACACCATGCCCGGCCACCACAGTGCGGTAATGCCTGCAGATTCCACATCCCCCCGACCACCCGCGTAATGCCCACAGACCCCACAGCCCTACCATACCCACTGCTGTAGGGTATGGTAGGAGTGTGGAGGACGACAGGGGAAGGGGAGGATGGGGGGCTGAAGGAGTATGGGGGGCTGCAGGAGTGTGGAGGATGCCCCCCATCCTTCACACTCCTGCAGCCCCCCCATCCTCCACACTCCTGCAGCCCCCCCATCCTCCACACTCCTGCAGCCCCCATCCTTCACACTCCTGCAGCCCCCCATCCTCCACACTCCTGCAGCCCCCCATCCTTCACACTGCTGAAGCCCCCCATCCTTCACACTGCTGAAGCCCCCCATCCTCCACACTGCTGAAGCCCCCCATCCTCCACACTCCTGCAGCCCCCCATCCTCCACACTCCTGCAGCCCCCCCATCCTCCACACTCCTGCAGCCGCCCCCCATCCTCCACACTCCTGCAGCCGCCCCCCATCCTCCACACTCCTGCAGCCTCCCATCCTCCACACTCCTGCAGCCCCCCATCCTCCACACTCCTGCAGCCCCCCATCCTCCACACTCCTGCAGCCCCCCATCCTCCACACTCCTGCAGCCCCCCATCCTTCACACTGCTGCAGCCCCTCATCCTCCACACTGCTGCAGCCCCCCATACAGTAAATAAATAAGCCCTACCCTGAAAATAAGCCCTGGTGTGTTTTTTGCGACTAAAATTAATATTAGACCCGGTCTTATTTTCGGAGAAACACGGTACATGGCAATATGAGGATTTGTTTTATGTGGACCAATTATATTTTGTAATGGCATCACTAATTTGACCACAATATTTACAGCAAAGAAACTTTATAATTGTGGAACAATTACAATGATATCCAATGTATTTATCATATGAATCTAATATATTCATATCCTTGTTTTATTTTATTACTTTTAAAAAAAAGAAACTTTTTTTTTAAAGAACACATGTATGCCTAAAATTGTCCTATTCCAACCCTATTTTGTTTAGATGGGATTTTTTATCCTTTTTATTCATTTTTTCTGATGTATAAAAAATCTGCAATTACTTCTGGCAATTCTGCACATGACAATACAAAATCATTTTTTTAAATAACTGACTGTGTTTTTTGGGGAGGGAGAGGGGCATTTGGTCTGTAAAAGCCTTAGAACCCTCGGCAACTGTCTTTTATTTTTAAAACATTTTAGATGTCACAATTGGCTTTGATCATCTAAAGGATCAATAAAAAGAAACATAGCCAGCACATCTACCTAATACACAGGTGCACGCTGTTGTGGCAAATACAAAGTATACAAAAAAAGAAGGTTGCAGCAGCACTCTTGGTGAAAAAATAGAGGCTCTTAGTGCACTTTTTGATCAAAACATGTCCCCCCATCCACCACGCGGAGGTGGCCTCATTTTGGGTGGGACTCTAACACTCATTTCACTCACCTCTGCCGGGCATATGGCCTCTGACTGAGTGACATGCTAGATCCACTATCAATTTAAAAAACCTCCTGTGAAAAAGGGGAGGGGTGCACTGCTATAGAGGGTGCCACTCCCCCTAAATTTCACAGCAAAATCAAAAAGAAACATAGCCAGCACAACTACTTAATGCACGGGTGCACACTGCTGTGGCAAATACAGAGTATACAAAAAAAGAAGGTTGCAGCAGCACTCGGTCAAAAAATGGAGCCTCTTAGCGCACTTTTTTTATCAAAATGTGTCCCCCATCCACCAAGCGGAGGTGGCCTCATTTTGGATGGGACCCTAACACTCATTTCACTCACCTCTGCTGAGCATTTGGCCTCTGAGTGTTAGGGTCCCATCCGAAATGAGGCCACCTCTGCGTGTTGGATGTGGGGCACGTTTTGATCAAGTAAGGAAATACCTCATATGTGAATGTAAAGTACTCTGTGGGTGTACTAGAGGGCTCAGAAGGGAAGGAGCGACAATGGGATTTTGGAGAGTGAGTTTTTCTGAAAAGATTTTTAGGGGGCATGTAGCATTTAGGAAGCCTCTATGGTGCCAGAACAGCAAAAAAAAAAAAAAAAAAAAAAACATGGCATACTATTTTGGAAACTACACCCCTCAAGGAATGTAACAAGGGGTACAGTGAGCCTTAACACCCCACAGGTGTTTGATGACTTTTCATTAAAGTCTGATGTGTAAATGAAAAACATATTTTTTTCACTAAAATGCATTTTTCCCCCAAAATCTTTCATTTTTACAAGGGTAATAGCAGAAAATTCCCCCCAAAATTTGTAACCCCATTTCTTCTGAGTATGGAAATACCCCATATGTGGGCGTAAAGTGCTCTGCGGGTGCACTACAATGCTCAGAAGAAAAGGAGCCACATTTGGCTTTTGGAAAGCAAATTTTGCTGAAATGGTTTTTGAGGGGCATGTCACATTTAGGAAGCCTCTATGGTGCCATAACAGCAAAAAAATAAATAAAATAAAAAACACCCCATGGCATACTATTTTGTAAACTTCACCCCTCATGGAATGTAACAAGGGGTACAGTGAGCCTTAACACCCCACAGGTGTTTGACGACTTTTTTGTTAAAGTCAGATGTGTAAATGGAATTTTTTTTTCACTAAAATGCAGTGTTTTCCCTAAATTTATCATTTTTAGAAGGGGTAATAGCAGAAAATCCCCCCCCCCCCCAAAAAAAAAAAAAAATTGTAACCCCATTTCTTCTGAGTATGGAAATACCCTATATTTGGGCGTGAAGTGCTTAGCTGGCGCACTATAGGGCTCAAAAGAGAAGGAGCGCAATTGGGCTTTTGGAGAGAGAATTTGGCTGGAATTGAAGTCAGGGGCCATGTGCGTTTACAAAGCCCCCATGGTGCCAGAACAGCAGAAACCCCCACATGTGACACTATTTTGGAAACTACACCCCTAAAGAAATGTAACAAGGGGTGAAGTGATCATTTACACCCCAACAGTAATTCCAAGATGTTTTGAACAGTGCGCTGAAAATTTTTTTTTTTTATTTTCAGAGCCTACTGTTCCAAAAATATTGGAATCACATTTGGGGTTACTGTACCCCTTTTTACATTCCTTGAGGGGTGTAGTTTCCAAAATGTGGTTACGTGTGGGGGGTTTCCACTGTTCTGGCACAATGGGGGCTTTGCAAACACACCATGCTCCCGACCTCCATTTCAGCCAAATCTACTCTCCAAAAAGGCTGATGGTGCCCACTCCCTTATGAGCTCTGCAGTGTGATCACTTTATGTCCGCATATGGGGTATTTCGATACTCGAGAAAAGTTGTGTTACAAATTCTGGGGGTCTTTTTACCCATTTATCCCTTGTGAAAATGAAAAATGAAGGGCTACACCAACAGGTTAGTGTAAAAAATAAAAAAAATTATTTTCATGGCTGGTTGTTATTAAAATCTGTCAGACACCTATAGGGTCCAAATGCTCACTGCACCCCTTGTTACATTCCTTGAGGGGTGTAGTTTTCAAAATGGGGTCACTTGTAGGCTATTTTAATTTTGTTTAGCTTAACCTCTGCAACTATCAGCCATTGCAGTACAATTCACCAATTTAGGCCTCTAATGCACATGGTGCTCTCTCACTCCTGTCCCCTGCCATGCACCCACAACGAACCTTACATCCACATATAGGTTATTTCAATATGCTGGAAAATTTATATTGCAGATTTTGGGGGTCTCTTTCCCCTTTTACCCCTTGGGAAAATGAAACAAATGGGGCTGCACTAGCATGTAAGTATAAAAAAAAAAATGTTTACACTAACATGCTGGTGTAACCCCAAAGTTTTCATTTTCAGAAAGAGTAAAAGGGGGAAAAAAACACTAAATTGTAAAGCATTTTCTACCGAGTATAGAAATACCCCATATGTGGCCCTAAATTGTTGCCAGGCAAATGTGACAGGGCTCAGGAGTGAGAGAGCATTTGAGGCCTGAATTAGTGATTTTCACAGGAGGGGCTGACAGTTGCAGAGTTTACTTACATGTGGTGTACCAAAACACTGCAGTTAGTAAATCTTCCCCTGTTGCAGTGTTTCCCAACCTGGGTGCCTCCACCTGCTACAAAATTGTGACTCCCAGCATGCTGGGAGTTGTAGTTTTGCAACAGCTGAAGGAAGCCTGGAAGGGAAACACTGCCTTTGTTGATCCAGAGGAAGACAAAAAAAAAAAACTCACGAGGTGAATAGCAATTTGCCCCATACCAGGGGGGGAAATTCCTTCCCGACTCCAAATCCCTGGATCAACGTTCTTGGGACTTTTTGGGGATTAGTACAACCAGGGACTAGAATGTCCCTGGGTTGCCAATGCATTGGAAAAGCGCTATACATAGCTGTGGTCCCAACTTCATGTTCAACGTCATCAACACATTGGGAAAAAAACGAAAGCATTGTACAACGCCGCATCCAGGCTCGTCTACAAAGCGCAGATAATTTGGTGAAAGATAAAAATGGGGTCAATTTAAATTTGTAAACTTAGTACTCCAAGGACGTATGATACGCCTTGAAGATTCTTTGATGCAGAGGCCTGGTTTTTCAGGACAGGTGTCACACTGGAAAACGGTGTCCTTTCTTATCCCTTTTTAAAAACATACTCTGCATTTTTTCTGGGACCATCCCTTTTTTCCAGTGTGAGGGACCTTCCCTGGAAAATGTTGCCCTGGTACCATACAGAAGTCGTATGTTCCAGAGGTACTTGGGCCCGCTGCTTCCTGGTCGCCAAAGATCAGGGCCTTGATCACTACCTCCTGGAACTCAAGGAATGTTCGCGTGTTGCCAGCACTTCCAAATAGTACAAAAGCATTGTACAATTCCATCTGGACATGTACAACACAATTTTCTTGTACCACCTTCTGGTTTTGCGCATAGCACTATATGGTTTGAGGACTTGATCAGATAGATCAACTCCTCCCATATACTGATTGTAAACCAGGATACAATCAGGTTTGAGGGCCGTTGTTGTGGTACCTAGTACAGTGACAGGGGTGCTGCCGTTACCGTGAATGGTGGTCAGCATAAGGACATCCCTCTTGTCCTTATATCTGACCAACAGCAGATTTTCACAAGTAAGGGCCCTGCTCTCACCCCTAGGGATCGGTGGAAGATTTGTCGGGAGGCCTCTTTGATTTTTCCGCACAGTGCCACAAGCTTCAGTGGCTCTGGCGGAAAGGGTCTTGAAAAGAGGGATGCTGGTATAAAAGTTATCCATGTAGAGGTGGTAACCTTTATCCAACAGTGGGTACATCAGTCCCCACACAATTTTCCCGCTAACTACCAGGATGGGGGGGCATTCTGGGGGTTTGATGCGGGAATCCTTCCCTTCGTACACCCTAAATCTGTAAGTGTACCCTGATGAGCTTGTATACTTTCACGCCATGCCTTGCCCTTTAACTGGGAATGTACTGGCGGAAATGGAATCTACCTTTTAAACTAACAAGGGACTCATCAATGGCGACCTCTTTTTGGGGGATGTAGGCCTCTGCAAATTTATTAGTGAAATGATCTATGACCGGCCTGATTTTGAATAGGCGATCATATGTGGGATCATTTCGGGATGGGTACGTTGCATTATTAACATAGTGCAAACATTTGAGGACAACCGCAAAGCGTGCCCGTGGCATGGCCATACTGTAGATTGGGGTGTTATACAGAACATCCCCACTCCAGTATTGTCTAATGGTTGGCTTTTTTACCAGGCCCATATGCAGCATGAGGCCCCAAAATGTTCTCATCTCGGCTGCATTGATGTAGGTCCATCTATGGGGCCTAGCCAAAAAAGAATTGGGGTGCTGGGCCATAAACTGTTCAGCATACAAGTTTGTTTGGGCCACCATCAAATTGATAACGTAGAGGTAAAGAAAAAAAACATGAAGTAAAACGTAAAGAAGTCCATTTCAGTGAGGACTGTAGGGTCAATTTGGATTCCTGTGTGGCCAGCAAACCAAGGAATCAGTGGCGCATAATCCTCTGGAACTGGAGTCCAGACGTGTTCATCTATAGGGGGGACAGGGAAACTTGTACGGTGGACAAGGAACATTGTCCGGGGGACAGGGCTACTAATTTGGGGACAGGGCTACTAGTTTGGGGGACAGGGCTACTAGTTTGGGGGGCCTCTACTGGCTGTGCCCTGTGGCAGACACGCCACCACCTTCTAGGGGGCTCATCATCAGTAGATGATGAGGAAGAGGAAAAAAGGAGGAAGCTGGGATCTTCCTCTTCCCCATCACTGACTGATTCGGCATCAGATGCAAGCAGGGCATATGCCTCCTCTACCGAAAACATTCTACTGGTGATTTAAATTTGGGGGGGGGTAGAGACGGGGACGGGGGTTGTAAGTGTGCGTGTGTGTGTAAGTGTAGCGTTTTACGTACTTCATTTGTGAGAAGTGTAGGTGTAGTTTAGTCATTTTTGTAACTGTAAAAAGCATAAACGCTTAACAAAAAAGCGCAAGGGGTACAGTCCGGCCACACAGTGCAGAACAGCGACTGATGGCATGGACCGCAAACACCCTGTCCAAAAAAAACGGGGGGGGGGGGGAAAACTGAAAAAAAAAAAAAAACTACAGTAAGGAAAAAAAAAATGCACCTAAAAAAGAAATATACAGGGGCAGGCTGCAGCAGCAAAATGCACTGATGGGTCACCTAGACCCACAGAGCATTGCTGCGGCAGCTACACACTAACTCTCCCAGCATGTACTACAGCTCACCCTCACTCACCAATGATCCGGTCACACAGAGGATGCAGCCGATGCTGCCGTAGCCGCCGCCTACCTCCCGCTGCAGGTACACTCGCCACACTAACACCCGCCGCAATCGCTGCACTAACACCCGCCACAGCTGCTGCAGAACTCCTTCTCCGCTCCCTGCCCGGACCCGAGTGAGCGGGCAAAGCGGGGGAAGGAGTAATTCAAAAGATTTCCCTGTGCTGTCATTGGTCAAACAACCAATGACAGCGATCAGAGGAGTGGAAACCCTACCACCTCCCTCCTTCACTGCACAATGATTGGTGCTGTCTCGTACAGCACCAATCATCATTTATTCCGGAGTCACCGGGTCACTGGGGGGCCTAAAATGAGCAGAATCACTGCCATTAGACGGTAAGAAGTTCCGTCCAATCGCAGCGATCGCTGTTACAGGAGGGGGATAAATCCCCCTTGGGCGATGTGGGAGGATGGCTGCTGTTAGATCTTTACCTGATTACTGCGTCTCCCTTCAAAACAGCCAGGATGTAAATGTATGTCCTGGTGCGGAAAGTACCTCCAAACCAGGACGTACATTTACATCTGTGGTCGTTAAGGGGTTAAGGACCAAGCCCATTTTCACCTTAACCCCTTAAGGACTCAGCGTTTTTCAGTTTTTGCATTTTCATTTTTTCCTCATAACCTTCTATAAATCATAACGCTTTCAATTTTGCACCTAAAAATCCAAATTATGGCTTATTTTTTGCTTTTGGGGGCTTCCGTTTCTACGCAGTGCATTTTTCCGTAAAAATTACACCTTATCTTTATTCTATAGGTCCAGGTGCAAATCATAAAATTTTGCAGTATCTTGTAACATCTTTTTTATTGGACTAACAGCATTTTGTAGAGACAAGCTTTTGGGATTCCTCCCTTTATCAAGTCCAAAGCAAATCTAAGCTCACAAGTAGAAGACACAGGTTACATCTCACAAATATGCAAGGGTTAAGACAATAGATGTGGAGAATTCACACTAAGATGGGCCATAAATTGTCCTGTTATGGGAACATAGACTAAAAAGATAAGAATGAGAAAAAGGGGGAGGGAGGGGGAGCAGGGGAGAGACGGATAATTAGCAGGACATAGTGAGATAAAAAAAGACAACACAGTGCAGGTTATAAGAGAATACAGTACAGCACAGGTTATAAGAAATTTTGATAATGAGATAAGAAGCTCAAATCCACATTAAGTCCCCTGTTTTTCGAGTCAAAAAACAGTATCATTTTGGCTTCAAATGTCTTTCTCTCTTGTGTGTTTTTGAAGTTCCCTTCAATCAGTATCTTGATTGTAAGGTCATGTATGGAGGGGCCTGTTTGAGTAAAATGATGTCCAACTGGGGTGCAGTAGTCATTTTCTTTATGGCGGTTGATGGAATGTCTGTGTAGATTCATCCTTTCGTTCAGTTTCACCAATGTAGCATCCCATGTCACACTTGGTGCATTGTATCATGTAGACCACATTTGGGGATGTGCAGGAGTATAGTCCCCTAATGTTATATGTCTTGTTGTTGTGGGTGGCTTCCACCTTGGTGCAGATATGTTGGCAGAGTTTGCAGCGTGGTTTGTTGCAAGGCTTGGTCCCATTCTCTGTGTCTGATATTTCTGTAGGTAATTTTCGGCTGACCAGCTTTTGTTTTAAATTGTGTGGTTGTCTGAAGGCCAAGATGGGAGGTTCAGGGAAGATTTCTTTTAGCATCTCATCTTCCGCATATAGCCGCCTTACAAAGAAAATCTTGAAGATCACAAGAAAGGAAACACAGCTTCTCAGTGACATATACTTTCTGTCTTGCTGCAAGAGAAGTCAACTCATCCCTAAAGGACTAATGATCAAAAATCCAGTGGGAACAACGCATAACTCCCAATATGCCGAAGACCTCTGCACGGAAGATGAGAAGCTTTTTATTCATTTTTTCATGATGTAAAAGGTGACCAAAATACGCTATTTTTGACTTTGGAATTTTTTTGCGCGTACGCCATTGACCGTGTGGTTTAATTAACAATATATTTTTATAGTTCGGACATTTACACACGCGGCAATACCACAAATGTTTATTTTCAGGTTTTTTTTTATGGGAAAAGGGGGGTGATTCAAACTTTTATTAGGGAAGGGGTTAAATGACCTTTATTAACTTTTGTTCACTTTTTTTTTTGCAGTGTTATAGCTCCCATGGGGGCTATAACACTGCACACACTGATCTTTTACCGTGATCCCTGCAAAGCCATAGCTTTGCATGGATCAGCGTTCTAGGGGCTCGATTGCTCAAGCCTGTAGCTCAGACGCGATGGAGCAAGGTAAGGGGGCCTCCGCTCGCGTCCTAGCTGATCGGGACATCGCAATTAAATCTTGATAGTCCCGATCAGCCTGACTGAGCTACCGGGAAGCTTTTATTTTGGTTTTGGACGCGGTGATCAATTTTGATCACCGCATCTGAAGGGTCTGGCTCAGGGTCCTGGCTATCATTAGCAGCCGGGACTGACCCGGTATGATGCGGGTCACTCCGTGACCCCGTTTTAAATACCGGGACCTGGCACAGGGAAACTCCGGTGCCAAACTTTTTTTTTTTATTAACTGATGCCAGAAAGTTTAACAGATTTGTACTTTTTAGCAACTGTATGCTACAGAAGAAATTATTTCTTTTTTGAATTTCTTTTTTGTCTTGTCCACAGTGCTATCTGCTGACACCTTTGTCCATGTCAGGAATTGTCCAGAGCAGCATAGGTTTGCTATGGGGATTTTCTTCTGCTCTGGACAGTTCCTGATAAGACAAAAAATAAATTAAAAAAGAAAATAATTTCCTCTGTAGCACACAGCTGCTAAAAGTACTGGAAGGGCAAAGATTTTTTAATAGAAGTAATTTACAAATATGTTAAACTTTCTACACCAGAGTACCCCTTTAACCCCTGAACAACACAGAACGTAAATGTATGTCCTGGTATGGTGGTACTTTTTACGTCCTATACATGACCTCAAGCATCGGAGCAATGCTCGGGTCATGCGCGGCAGGTCCCTGCTGCTGATAGCAGCCAGGGACCCGCCGGTAATGGCTGACATCAACGCGGATGTCTGCCATTAACCCCTCAGATGAGGTGATCAAAACAGATCACGAAATCTGCAGCGCTGCGGTCACTAAAATGGATGATCGATCTCATCATCCAATTTAAGTGACCGCAGCGCTGCAGATGCAGTGATCTGTATTGATCAAGGCATCTGAGGGGTTAATGGCTGCCTTTTCACCCCCAAAAAGTGTAAAAAAAATAATTTAATGAACACATTTAATAAATGCGTGAGTAATATCCTAACTATTAAAATATACTGTTAATGATATCATACGGTAAACGGTGTGAACGTAATAAAAAAAAAGTCCAAAATTGCTGCTTTTATATAACATTTTATTCCCCCAAAAAATTGATAAAAAATGCATTAAAAGTTTTATATATAAAAATATGGTATCAATAAAAAATACTGAACACGGGCCAAAAAATGTGCCCTTATACCGCCGCGTATACGGAAAAATGAAAAAGTTATAAGTCTTCAAACTGGAGGGATTTTAAATGTACTAATTTGGTTAAAAAGTTTGTGATTTTTTTAAGCGCAACAGTAATAGAAAAGTTTGTAATCATGGGTATCATTTTAATTGTATTGACCCAAATAATGAAGAACGCATGTCATTTTTACCGTAAACTGTACTGCATGAAAACGAACCTTCCAAAATTTTCTAAATTGAGTTTTTTTTTATTTCCACACACAAATAGTATTTTTTTTGGTTGCGCCATACATTTTATGGTAAAGTGAGTGATGGCATCACAATGGGCAACTGGTCATGCAAAAAACAATCCCTCATAATAGTCTGTGGATAAGTCCTTAAAAAACTTTTTTATATATATCAACTGGCTCCAGAAAGTTAAACAGATTTGTAAATTACTTCTATTATAAAATCTTAATCCTTTGAGTACTTATGAGCTGCTGAAATTGAGTTGTTCTTTTCTGTCTAAGTGCTCTCTCGTAACACCTGTCTTGGGAACTGTCCAGAGTAGAAGCACATCCCCATAGCAAACCTCTTCTACTCTGTGTAGTTCCCGAGACAAGTAGAGATGTCAGCAGAGAGAAATGTTGCCAGACAGAAAAGAACAATTCAACTCAGCTTATAATTATTGGAAGGATTGCATTTTTGTAATAGAAGTAATTTCCAAATCTGTTTAACTTTCTGGAGACAGTTTATATTAAAAAAAAGTTTTACCTGGAATACCCCTTTAAGGCCAAAATGGGCTGAGTCCTTAAGGGGTTAAGGACAAGGCCAATTTTATTTTTGGGTTTTCATTTTTTCCTCCTCGGCTTCTAAAATCCATGACTCTTTTATATTTCCACCCATATAAGGGGCTTGTTTTTTGTGTGATCAATTGTACTTTGTAATGACACCTTTTATTTTTCCATAAAATGAACGGCGAAGCCCCAATTTTTTTTTTTTAAGGAGGAAATTTAAATGAAAACCACAATTTTGCACATTTTGGAGGGTTTCATTTTCACATTGTACACTTTACAGTAAAATGTCATGTTTTCTTTATTCTGTGGGTCAATTCGATTAAAATGATACATACTTTTCTATTATTGTACTGCTTAAAGAATATGTTTACAATCACCCTATTTTGACCATCTATAACTTTTTCATTTTTCCGTATATGGGACAGTATGAGGGCTCATTTTGTACTTTTTATCGATACCACATTTGCAAATATAAAACTTTTAAATCATTTTTTATTATTGGAATAAAATGTGACAACAAAGGAGCAATTTTGGACTTTTTTTATTTTTTAGGTTTACGCCGTTCACCATACGGGATCATTAACATTATATTTTGTTAGTTTGGACATTTACGCATGCGGCGATACAATTTTTTTAAATGCTTTTTGGGGGTAAAATGGAAAAAGGGGACAATTTCCATATTTATTGTGGGAGGGGAGTTTTCCATTTTTTTTTTTTACTTTTTATTATTAAATTTTTTAACTTTCATTTTACACTTTTTATGTCCCCATAGGGGACTATTTATAGCAATCAGTTGATTGCTAATTGTGTTCAGTGCTATGCATAGGGCATGGCACTGATCAGTGCAGTGTTATCGACAATCTTCTGCTCTGGTCTGCTCGATCTCAGACCAGAGCAGAAGGCCACCGGAGGCAGGTGAGGGGACCTCTGGCCACCATGCTGGATGATGTTTGCCATTACCGGATGATCTCTGGCTGCTAATAGCAGCCAGAACCTGCAGGGCATGACGCGAGCACCGCTCCGATGCTCGCGGTCATTAACGTCCTGGTGCGCGAAGTACCTCCGCAACAGGACGTACTTTTATGTCCTTGGTTGTTAAGGGGTTAACTATATAAATAGCAAAAGGGCTAAAATTTAAAGTGTTGGCCCTTTAAAAAATGATGAGGAAAAATTATAGATGGGGATCAGGAAAAAGCAAATATATTAAACACATTCTTCTCCACTGTATTCATAGAGGAAAATAAAATGCCAGGTGAAATACAGAAAGATAAGATTAAATCCCTAGTACAGGTCACCTGTCTAACCCAGGAAGAAGTACAGTGCTGCCTACAAAAAATCAAAATAGACAAATCACCAGATCCAGAAGGCATTCAACCCCATTTTCTAAAGGAATTAACCCCTTAAGGACCCAGTCCACTCCCTTTCTATAACTTTTGGTCACACCGTGACCTCGCGTCATAGCGGGTTGGGCTAGGCCTCTAACAACAGCCAGGACCCGTGGCTAATAGCGTGCATCACTGACTAACCCTTTAGATGCAGCGTTCAAAGTTGATTTTTGCATCTAAATTTGTAAAAATGCACCCCTAGCAGCTCAGTCGGGCTGATCGGGACCATGGAGGTGGAACCGTGATGTTCCGATCAGCTAGGACACATCAGGAGGGTCCCTTACCTGCCTCCTGTGCGTCCGATCGCCGAATGAGATCCAGGCAGTAGTAGTCAAGCGGCAGAATCACTGATCAAATTTAATAAAGATCATTTAACCCCTACCCTAATAAAAGTCTGAATCAACCCCTTTTCCCATTTAAAAAAAAAGGAAGAAGTACAGTGCCACCTACAAAAAATCTAAATAGACAAATCACCAGGTTCAGATGGCATTCATCCCTGTTTTCTAAAGGAATCAACCCCATAAGGACCCAGGGTGTACTTGTGCGCCCTGAGTCCACTCCCTTTCTATAATGCGGGGTCACGCCGTGGCCCACTCGTCATAGCGGTTTTGGCCCAGCCTCTAACAACTAGTGATGAGCCCCATTGGCCATATTAGAATTTGCGATATTTCACGAATATATAGACGAATATTCATCCTATATCCGCGAATTTTGCATATTCGTTATATTTGCATATTCGAGGAAGTGAGGGGGTGGGCAACTTTACTATTGGTTACTAGGGATGTTGTTGATAACCTCTGTTGCATCATTCTAATTGGCCCACAAGTTAAAAGAAGGAATATGCAAATATGCACATATGCGAAAAAAGCGAATATTCGTAATATTGAATATTTAGCGAATATTTTCGCAATATTCACAAATTCATTTAAACCGTGACATCCCGATCAGTTAGGACCCATCAGGAGGGTTACTTACCTGCCTCCTGTGCGTCCAATCACCGAATGACGCTCCGTACCTGAGATCCAGGCAGGAGCAGTAAAGCGGCAAAATCACTGATCAATGTCATCCTATGGGATAACAATGATCAGTGTAAGAGATCAATTTGTGCAGTGTTATAGCCCCTAGAGGGGGCTATAACACTACATAGAAAAAGTTTTTAAAAAAAAGTTAAAGGGGGTACTCCTGTGGAAAACTTTTTTTTTTTTAGATCAACTGGTGCCAGAAAGTATAACAGATTTGTAAATTACTTCTATTAAAAAATCTTAATCCTTCCAGTACTTTTTAGGGGCTGTATACTACAGAGGACATTTTTTTGGATTTCTCTTATGTCACGACCACGGTGCTCTCTGCTGACCTCTGCTGTCCATTTTAGGAACTGTCCAGAGCGGGACAAAAATTCCCATAGCAAATATATGCTGCTCTGGACAGTTCCTAAAATGGACAGCAGAGGTCAGCAGAGAGCACTGTTGTCGTTACATAAGAGAAATCCAAAAAGAAAAACATTTCCTCTGTAGTATACAGCCCCTAAAAAGTACTAGAAGGATTAAGATTTTTTTATAGAAGTAATGTACAAATCTGTTTAACTTTCTGGCGCCAGTTGATAAAAAAAAAAAAAAGTTTTCAACGGGAGTACCCCTATAATAAAGATAATTTAACCCCTCCCCTAATAAAAGTTCGAATCACCCCCCTTTTCCCATTTAAAGAAAAAAACTGTGTAAATAAAAATAAAAATAAACATATGTGGAATCACTGCATGTTAAAATGTCCAAACTATAAAAATATATTGTTAATTAAACTGCACAGTCAATGTTGTGCTTGCAGAAAAATTCCAAATTCTAAAATAGCATATTTTTGGTCACTTTTAATACAACAAAAAATGAATAAAAAACAATCAAAAAGTCTGAACAAAACAAAAATGGTACCAATAGAAACCAATAAAAATGTATAGGGGTCAGAAGATGACAATTTTAACCCCTTAACCCCTTAAGGACTCAGCCCATTCACATGGGGGGGTGCTCAAACCTCCAGCTGTTGCAAAACTACCACTACCAGCATGCCCTTTGGCTGTCCGTGCATGCTGGGGGTTGAAGTTATGCAACAGCTGGAGGCACACTTGTTGCAAAACACAGAGTTTGTTACTTAACTCAGTGTTTCACAACCAGTGTGCCTCCAGCTGTTGCAAAACTACAACTCCCTGCATGTACGGTCTATCAGTGCATGCTGGAAGTTATAGTTTGCAACAGCTGGAGGCACACTGGTTGTGAAACACTGTTAGGTAACAAACTTTGCAACCAGTGTGCCTTCAGCCGTTGCAAAAACTACAACTCTACGCATGCAGTGACAACTGAGGGCATGCTGGGACTTGTAGTTATGCAACAGCTGGAGGCATACTACTAACACTCCCAGCATGCCCTTTGTCTGTCCCTGCATGCTGGGGGTTGTAGTTATGCAACAGCTGGAGGCACACTGGTTGCAAAACACTGAGTTTGTTACTTAACTCAGTATTTCCCAAAAAGGGTGCCTCCAGCTGTTTCAAAACTGCAACTCCCAGCATGCACGGACAGCCAAAAGACATGTTGGGAGTTTTGCAACATCTGGAGGGTCCCAGTTTGGTGACCACTGTGCAGTGGTGTCCAAGCTGTAGCTCTCCAGATGTTGCAAAACTTCAACTCCAAGTATGCCCAGACTGTCAAGGCATGCTGGGAGTTGTAGTTCTGCAACATCTGAAGGGCCAGATGTTACAGAACTACAACTCCCAGCATGCCCGGACTGTCTGGGCATGCTGGGAGTTGTAGTTTTGCAACATCTGGAAGGGCTACAGTTTGGACACCACTGCACAGTGGTCTCCAAACTGTGGGCCTCCAGATGTTGCAAAACTACAACTCCCAGCATGCCCAGACAGCCTTTGGCTGTCTGGGCTTGCTAGGAGTTCTAGTTTGGCAACTCCTGGAACGCAGCAGTGAAGATCACTTAGGGCTGATCTTTACTACTGCATCTGCCGCTGCCTTTGTCGGTCCTGCGCTGCCTGTCCGAATCCTGCCGCCAGTCCAACTGCGATCGTCGGTCCGGGTGTGAGGTGAGATTTCCGAACCCGTCCACCATCTTCCCCTCGCTCTGCGCCGACATTCAGGGGCGGGCAGGGATTTCACCTTTAACCTCCCGCCCCCCTCCTGCCATTGGTCGCTAGCCCTAACGACCAATGGCAGGGGTTTAGGAGCAAGGTGGCAGCTGCCACCTCGGTCCTATCCCTTAGGATGATCGGGGCTGTCTCTGACCGCTCCGATCATCCCTATTTTCCGGGCGATCGGGTCACCAGAGACCCGATCAGCCCGGAACCCCGCAAGTCCTTGTCATTAGTCAGTCACTGACTGACTGACTAATGACAACGATCAGCAGCAGGGGACCAGTCTGATCGGTCCCCATCTGCATAGTGTCATCGGTCAGCTGTCCAGAACAGCTGAGATGACGTTTCTATCACCATGCCAACGGACATGGTGATAGAAAATGTATTGGACGTGTATACACGTCCATTTGCGTGAAGGGGTTAAACATATTGGGGGAGATTTATCAAAACCTGTGCAGAGGAAACTTGCCCAGTTGCCCATAGCAACTAATCAGCTTGCTGCTTTCATTTTTATGAAGGCCTGTGAAAAATGAAAGAAGCAATCTGATTGGTTGCTATGGGCAACTGGGTAAGTTTTCCTCTGCACAGGTTTTGATAAATCTCCCCCATTAATCTTTGTGCATGTAGTTATGATTTTTTCCAGAAGTAAGACAAAATCAAACCTATATAAGTAGGGTATCATTTTAATCGTATGGACCTAAAGAATAAAGAGAAGCTGTCATTTTTACCGAAAAAACCGAAGCCCCCAAAATATAAAAAATTGTGTTTTTTCTTCAATTTTGCACCCATTGATTTTTTTTCCCCATTTCGCCATAGATTTTTTGGGGATACAATGACTGATGTCATTACAAAGTAGAATTGGTGGTGCAAAAAATAAGCCATAATATGGATTTTTATACACTTTATTTACAATTGACCACATCAGTGGTCACTAGTACACTAAATTTACCATCCATTAAATTAATTTTAAATGTAAAACAACTTTTAATACTGTGCCTATTGTTAAAAACCCAACATTGTGCTCAAAATTGTAAAGCATGTAACTACATGCCACTGATATATGTGAATTGCGGCTGCAGTCCGCAAGTTACTAATGAGAGACCTAACTGTTATTTTAAAATACTATACACATGGGGGGGGGGGGGGGGCGATGTGTATAGTATTTTAACCCCTTAAGGACGCAGCCCTTTTTCACCTTAAGGACTGAGCCCTTTTTGCAATTCTGACCACCGTCGCTTTACGAATTAATAACTCGAAAACGCTTTTATCGAATATTCTGATTCTGAGAATGTTTTTTCATGACATATTCTACTTTATTTTTGGTGGCAAATTTTCGGCGTTACTTGCATCCTTTTTTGGTTAAAAATCCCAAAATTTCATGAAAATTTTATAAATTTAGCATTTTTCTAACTTTGAAGCTCTCTACTTGTACGGAAAATGGATATTCCAAATAAATTTTATTCACAAATACAATATGTCCACTTAATGTTGGCATCATAAAATGGACATATTTTTGTTTTTTGAAAAAATTTGAGGGCTTCAAAGTAGAGCAGCTATTTTCAAAAATTTCATGAAAATTGCAAAATCTGAAGGGACAGATGTTACAGAACTACAACTCCCAGCATGCCTGGGCAGTCTATGCATGCTGAGAGTTGTAGTTTGGCAACATCTGGAGGGCTACCGTTTGGGCACCACTGTAACAGTGGTCTCCAAACTGTGACCCTCAAGATGTTGCAAAACTACAACTCCCAGCATGCCCAGGGAGTTGTAGCATGCTGGGCATGCTGGGAGTTCCAGTTTGGCCTTCCTAGTGGTTGCCAAAGTAAAGATCACTTTGCTTTCACCTTCACACCCCCCCCCCCCCCACCGTAGCTTCCCTACCTTAGCCAGGATCCAGCAGTCTCCAGCGGCGATCGGGGGTCCCCAGGCATCTTCTCCTCAAGGTACCGGCCTCCATCTTCTCCCCACGTTCCCCTCGACATCCAGGGGTGGGCAGAATGGGGGGGTTGCCATGGCAACCCACTGTCCTGCCCTGCCATTGGTCAGAATCAGTTCTAGGAGGGGATAGGAGGAGATCGCAGCACTGCGGCCTCGCTCCTATCCCTCAGGATGATCAGGGCTGTTATTGACAGCTCTGATCATCACTATTTTTCGGGTGATCGGGTCACCAGAGACCCGATCAGCGTGGAATAGCAGAAAATCGCATGTCTCAATTGACATGCGATTTTCTGCGATCGCCGACATGGGGGGGGGGGGGGTCTCAGGATCCCCCTCAGAGATGTGCCAGGATGCCTGCTGAATTATTTCAGAAGGCATCCCAACCGGCTAGCGGCGGGGACCGGAATTCCCACGGGCATATGCATACGCCCCACGTCCTTAAGGACTCGGGATGCAGGACGTATGCATACGCCCGGCGTCCTTAACCCCTTAACGACGCAGGACGTATATTTACGTCCTGCGCCGGCTCCCACGATATGAAGCGGGATCGCGCTGCGATCCCGCATCATATTGCGTCGGTCCCGGCGCTCATCAGCGGCGATGTGCGGTATTAACCCTTTAGAAGCGGCCGCCGCCGCTTCTAAAGCGAAAGTGAAAGTGACCCGGCTGCTCAGTCGGGCTGTTTGGGACCGCCGCGGTGAAAGTGCGGCGTCCCGAACAGCTGACCGGAAATCGGGAGGGCCCTTACCTGCCTCCTCGGTGTCCGATCGGCGAATGACTGCTCCGTGCCTGAGATCCAGGCAGGAGCAGTCAAGCGCCGAAAACACTGATCACAGGCGTGTTAATACACGCCTGTGATCTGTGTAGAAGATCAGTGTGTGCATTGTTGTAGGTTCCCTAATAAAACCCCCCTTTTCCCATAAAAAAAATAAAACAGTGTAAAAAAAAAAAAAAATAAACATATGTGGTATCAACGCGTGTGTAAATGTCCGAACTATAAAAATATATCATTAATTAAACCGCACGGTCAATGGCGTACGCGCAAAAAAATTCCAAAGTCCAAAAAAGCGTATTTTGGTCACTTTTTATACCATTAAAAAATGAATAAAAAGTGATAAAAAAGTCCGATCAAAACAAAAATCCTACCGATAAAAACTTCAGATCACGGCGCAAAAAATGAGTCCTCATACCGCCCTGTACGTGGAAAAATAAAAAAGTTATAGGGGTCAGAAGATGACATTTTTAAACGTATAAATTTTCCTGCATGTAGTTATGATTTTTTCCAGAAGTGCGACAAAATCAAACCTATATAAGTAGGGTATAATTTTAACCGTATGGACCTACAGAATAATGATAAGGCATAAATTTTACCGAAATATACACTGCGTGGAAACAGGAAGCCCCCAAAAGTTACAAAATGGCGTTTTTTCTTCGATTTTGTTGCACAATTATTTTTTTTTCCATTTCGCCGTGCATTTTTGGATGAAAATGACTAATGTCACTGCAAAGTAGAATTGGCGATGCAAAAAATAAGCCATAATATGGATTTTTAGGTGGAAAATTGAAAGGGTTATGATTTTTAAAAGGTAAGGAGGAAAAAACGAAAGTGCAAAAACGGAAAAACCCTGAGTCCTTAAGGGATTAAAAGGTTAAAATAACAGCAGTTAGGTCTTTCATTAGTAACTTGTGGCAAGTAACTTGCAGCCTCAATTCACATATATCAGTGGAATGTAGTTACATGCTTTACAATTTTGAGCACAATATAGAGAGACCACCTGTTGGGTTTTTAACAATAGTTACAGTAGAACAGTATTAAAAGTTATCTTTTACATTTTAAATTTATTTAATGGATGGTAAATTTAGGGTACTAGTGACCACTGATGTGGTCAATTGTAAATAAAGGGTATGACAAATTACCCTCCATCCATAGGTTCTTTTGTGATAATATGGATTTTTAGGTGCAAAATTGAAAGGGTTATGATTTTTAAATGGTCAGGAGGAAAAAACTAAAGTGCAAAAGCTGAAAAACGTTAAGTAATGTAATAGACAGACCCCTATTTTTAATATTCAAGGACTCTTTAGTGACAGGATCTGTTCCCCAGGACCGGTGCATAGCAAATGTGGTGCCACTATTTAAAAAGGGGTCAAAAGGTGATCCTGGAAATTATAGTTTAACCTCCATTGTATAGTTTAACCTCCATTGTATGTAAATAGTTTGAGGTTTTTTTTATGAGATGCTATTTTGGAATATCTTGATAAAAATAAATGTATGACCCCATTTCAGCATGGGTTTATGAGGGATCGGTCCTGTCAAACTAACCTGATCAGCTTTTATGAGGAGGTGAGTTCCAGACTGGACCAGGGGGAATCGCTGGATGTCATATATCTGGATTTTTCCAAAGCATTTGATACGGTGTCACATAAAAGGTTGGTGCACAAGAAAGATGTAGTGGAGCTGGAGAGGGTTCAAAGATGAAGAGTAATACGAGGAATGGGAGGACTATAGTACCCAGAAAGATTATCAGAATTAGGGTAATTTAGTTTAGAAAAAAGATGACTTAGGGGCGACCTAACAACTATGTATAAATATATCAGGGGACAGTACAGAAATCTCTTCCATGATCTATTTATACCCAGGACTGTATCTACATTAAGGGGGCATCCTCTACGTTTAGAGGAAAGAATGTTTTTACACCAGCAAAAATGGGGGTTCTTTGCTGTCATCTAGTGGGAGAACAGTAGGACCTCCAACACAACCCCTTGTGTCGGAGGTCCTACTGTGCTCCCACTAGGTGATACTTGTGTATACCCCTATTGCTGTATTGCATGTACTATTTTTACTTATTTAACTGCAGTATTTTAGGGCATACTATCTATACACGATTTGTTGCATGTTTGTTCAGCCTATACTCATGTAGTTATATGTTTTGTAGACCTCCTACACTGTAGACTAGTCTGTCATTACTTACCTGATACTTGTCTTTTTTTGTGATTTTAAAGGAAAACTGTCACTCTTTTTCTCCCGCACTATCCACAGGTACTGGTGGCAGGGGCGTACCTAGAGCATTTGGCACCTGGGGCGGACCCTTTGTTTGGCACCCAAACCACACACACGCACCCCCCTTAATTACACCACCTCCCTCCCCTCCCCCCAGGAGCGGACTGACAACACTCGGGGCCCCCGGACCAAAAAAAAAGGCAAGGACCCCTGCTAGGCTCTGCAGCTCGTCAATCTTCTGCCACGCCCCTATTCCACCCAAATCCCACACACAATAAATTAAAATTTATATGTGTAAGAAACACTTTAACGTAAGTAAATTTCCATGACCAATAATGCTGGTATACAAGGAGTAAATATATACCACCACACAATAACTGGATAATACCGCCATACTGTACTGAATAAAACCACTATATACAGACCAGTATACTATAAAGAATCTGTATACAATATAAGTGATTATATACAGGACCATATGGCGGTAGATATCAGCTGTACACAGGATGTGTATACCATATAAATGATTACAGTTACATTTTGGGACTCACAATTACGTATTTTCTGATCAGCGGCGTCCTCTTTCCTTTTCTTCTCTGTCCGGATAAGACCGCCATGTGGATCTCTTAACATCTGCAGGAAAAACATGTCAGACTCTGCATATATTCAGTGCCCTCCTCTACACAATCTTTCTATAGGCCCACAAACTGTAATAATGCCCTCCTTGTTGTCCTGCACAGTAAAAGGGCAGGTAGGTAGCCAGGAAACCCCCTCTTTCCCATAGGTAAATGCAGAGTTACACCCCCCTCTTTCCCATAGGTATATGCATAGGTAAATGCAGAGTTACACTCCCCGCCCCCTCTTTCGCATAGGTATATACAGAGCTACCCCCCCCCCCTCTTTCCCATAGGTATATGCAGAGTTACACTATATACCTATGGGGAAGGGGGGGGGGTGTCCCTCTGCATATACATATGGGAAATAGGGGGGTGTAGCTCTGCATATACTTATGGGAAAGAGTGGGGGTAGCTCTGCATATACCTATGGGGAAGAGGGGGGTGTAGCTCTGAATATACCTATGGGGTAGAGGGGGGGTGTAGCTCTGCATATACCTATACAGAGCTACACCCCACCCTCTATACATCTATATAATAATAAAATAATAAATTGGTTCTGTTTCACAGTGATCACCAGCAGAATAGTGAGTACAGCTCTGGAGTATAATACAATACTCTGGGTCCTAAGGCAGTGTTTGCCAACCCAGGCGCCTCCAGCTATTGCAAAACTACAACTCCCAGCATGCCTAGACAGCCAAAGGCTGTCCGGGCATGCTGGCAGTTGTAGTGTTGCAACAGCTGGAGACTCCCTGGTTGGGAAACACTGGGTTAGGCCTTAAGGCAGTGTTTGCCAACCCGGGCGCCTCCAGCTGTTGCAAAACTACAACTGCCAGCATGCCCGGAGAGCCTTTGGCTGTCCAGGCATGCTGGCAGTTGTAGTTTTGTAACAGCTGGAGGTACCCTGGGTGGGAAACACTGGCTTAGGCCCTAAGGCAGTGTTTGCCAATCTGGGTGCCTCCAGCTGTTGCAAAACTACAACTCACAGCATGCCTAGACAGCCAAAGGGGTTGAAGGGGGGAGGTAGAAGGGGGAAGGCAGGTGGAGGCGTTACCTATATGGTGGTGGGTGATGGGAGGGAGGCCATGCAGGTGGGTAGCTGGTTACCTGTTCGTCCACAGTAGAGGGAGGCCTGGCGCTGCAACATTCTGCTGGAGGGCGCATGCTCATCTCCAGCGCGCTCCTCTCTGCCGGCACCACGTCTCACGCGTCATCACTAACATGATGACGCTTCTCCTAGGCAGCCACAGCGGTTCTGTAGGGCCGCACGCCGCAGGCTGTCTGGGATGTAAGGAGAGGGGGGGGGCATAGGGGTTGGGGGCACGACTCTGGGTGGGGGGGGGTGTTTGCGGGCAGACACAGAGCGCGGGCGGTGGCAAACAGCGCAAGCGGCGGCAAAGTGTTAAAAAAAACACAAAAAAAAACTTTAATTTTGCGCCGGCGGGTCAGTCCGCCCCTGGCACCCCCTTTGAGAGTGGCACCCTGGGCGGGCCACCCCCCGCGCCCCCCCCCTAGGTTCGCCACTGACTGGTGGATAGTGCAGGAGACGCTGATTAAAATGAGCCCTACCTTGTCCGGATCTGCGCGGCCGTTCTCCTCCAATTGTAGTTTTATTATCTGTTGAAATCTTCCTGTAACTGGCACGGGTGGGGCTTCGGCGCTTAACTGGCACTGATGTCAGCACCACTTATGAATATTCATCCCCCCTCCCTCCAGTTAGGAGCGGCGAAGAGAGGGAGAGCTGGAGGGAGGGGGGGGATGAATATTCATAAGTGGTGCTGACGTCAGTGCCAGTTAAGTGCCGAAGCCCCGCCCGTGCCAGTTACAGGAAGATTTCAAAAGATAATAAAACTACAATTGCGGGAGAACGGCCATGCAGATGCGGACAAGGTAGGGCTCATTTTAATCAGCGTCTCCCGCACTATCCACCAGTACCTGTGGATTGTGCGGAAGAAAAAAAGTGACAGTTTTCCTTTAAATGTATGTATTTTTGGTGCATATATGTTTAAAAAAAATTGAATTCTTTGATCCATGGTGAACTTAGTAAAAAAGTTCAAAAGGGGCCTGGATGCATTTTTGGAGAGTAAGAACATTACTGGTTATGAATACTAGATTTATAGGGACAGAAGGTGGATCAAGGGATTTATTTTGACTGCCATATTTGGAGTCAGGAAGGAATTTTTACCAATAAGATGAGTTATTATTATTATTATTTTTTTTTTTTTTTGCCTTTCTCTAGAATAACTCATTAGGGACTCATTAGGGATATAGGTTGAACTTAATGGACTCTTGTCTTTTTTTAACCTTATGAACTATGTTACTATGTATTGCCCCTGGCTGCAGGTACTAGTCCACATATCAATCGTGGCATGCAGGGTACAGCTGTCTAAACAAAATAATGGCAATTAGGTACTTATTTTGGTCCACAGCCCTCACTGACTGCAGGGTGGCTGCAAAAGCAAACACAACCAATTTGAATTTGACCAGCAGCCCTGGCAGGCCGAAGGGTGGTTGCAAAAGTAACCACCATAAATTTGTTGAATCTTGCCCAAGCCAGGAGGTCCAGGCCTGGCTGGGGAATCACGCCAAGACCACAGCAATGGTGCAAATCTTTTTTTCAGACTGTCAGGGACCGACCAGGGGACAGGGAGAGCGAGCCCTAAAATGACCCTAAAACATCTCTCCCTGCCTACTTACCCATCCACCCTAACCGGTGGATTGATAACTGGGCGCCGGTCCCTCCCTGAATTAAAGTGCAGGGGTCTAATAAAAACCACATACTAATAAATAGTCGGTCACAAACCAGAAACCATAACAGGAACATAGAACTATAGTATAAAGTTCAGTGGACACAGATCAGAGAGTTATTACAGAGGACATTATATCAGCGGACATGAACAGAAGACTCAGTGGTTGTGAACAGAGGACACTATAGATAAGCGGTCATGAACAGAACTCCAAAGATCTGAATAAAGAACTAATAAAACATATAGAGTTCAAAACACCAGACAGGAAAATGGATAAGTCTGAACATACTCCAGAACAAAACAGGGATACGCTTAATCCCCTAGAAAAACCTTAGGTAGACACAGGAATAACAATACCCTCTGAGTCCCCATGGACAGGTAACAGGGATGCCTAAATACACAGGATATAATTAAACAACACTATTCGCACTGAACACGACAGGATTACCAATCCTTCCGAACACCTCCAGTAGAAAAGGAGTCCCCATGGAGCGGTAACAGGGATCTAACATAGGACACTGTTCACACAGCACACACAAACTGGACACTCCACTCCACTGATGAAGTAGCCATTAATAATAAATCCAAATAGACTACTGGCCACAACAAAAAAGAAAGAATGAAATTCAACTCACCACCATGGGATAATAACTGATTGAAGTTCTGATAGTAGTAGGAGAGCAGGGCAGGCAAACAGTGGGCCGGGTCCAGGGATTCAACTTGACAAAAGGAAGGCAAAAAAGCAGGGGCCTCCAGCTGCTCCAAAAATTGAAGAACTTGAAAGGTTTCTTTTAATCCTACAACCACAGTAAAAACAAAAATGGAAAAACCATTAACAGTCCTGCTTCCAAATGAGCCCAACGGAAGCAAACAACATGGATTCTGGAACAGGAATGACGTAAATGGACCATGTTCGATTCACCAAAAATGCCAGAAAATGTGGACTGGAGGTGTTGTCATTACAGAGTGAATAGGTGTTTTGAATGTGAAATACATGGATATGGACCAAAGTGGGTGCAAATCATATAATGAAACACAATCGCATGAAGTATGAAGAAAAAGAGTGTGAACATGTATGTAAGCACTTTCAACATGCTATATAACAAAATTATCAAATATTTGTATATAAATAACAGCATGTGTGCATATATAAAGATTTTAGATACAAAATATATACAGGTATAGGGCATGAATATCCAACAAGCATATAAAGTATGTGTATATAAATGTATAGGTGTGAACATAATGGATATAAATGAATAAAATAAGTGGATGATAATCCTAGAATTTAGATAAAAATAATTCACAGAATTTGCACATGTGTAAGCATACAGTACATGGAGCTCTCATATATTACATAGAGGATATATAGGACTTCCGATGTCTTATCGTGCAACTCAGCACATAGTAAGTTTCTAACCGCATCAGAGATCATAATATCCTCCATGGGAATTTATATATATATATATATATATATATATATATATATATATATTATATATATATATATATAGTTAAAGTATGACGGCAGCACACCAAAGTAGTGAATCAATAAAGTGTTATTTTATTCCAGGGATATAGAGACAACGTTTCAGCGGTCTCTCACCGCCATTTTCAAGTCTTGACTTGAGTCTCGACTTGAAAATGGCGGTGAGAGACCGCTGAAACGTTGTCTCTATATCCCTGGAATAAAATAACACTTTATTGATTCACTACTTTGGTGTGCTGCCGTCATACTTTAACTATCAAGAGGAACCAGAGCACCAAGGTTCAATTGTGCCTGCACCCACCTCACCCAAACTGGATGTGCTGCTTTATATGGACTTTATATTTATACATATATGTAGCATTGGAAACGCATGTGTGTGAACTATCACACCACAAAATACAGAAAAACCCATGTGAAAAACAGAATACTAAAAAGCTATGTAGCGTGGGCATGGAGCTTAGGGTATTGTGCTGCAAGATGGTATATGCAGATGATATATATGATGATATAATAACGTGCAGCATGAATCTAAGTGATAAACATCTGTATATAGAAAAAGAGTGGATTGAAACATTTCAATTCTCAGCTAGCATAGTAGATATATCTGATGTTTAGCTGCACAAAAATACCTGTGTATAATTTGACTAATATATATAGAATGTCACTAAAGAAGTGACTCTAGGCATGTTAATAAATATACATGAGATTGTGCTTTGTATTCATCCCATTTGGGAAGAGTGAATCTAGAGCAAGAATCCAGAACGCCTCACGGGACCTTAGTTTGCCAGTCCAGTCTCCTCCTCTGCGGCATGGAAGTACCTTTTCAATCTCTGTTACTGTAAAACTGGTAAGGTCACCTTGATGTTTATCTCTCAAATGTCGTGTCACCCCAGATATCGAGCGGTTACTCATGAGGGTGTTAGTGGTATATCGGAAATGTTCCGCAATCCGTGTCTTGAGTTTTCTTGCTGTACTTCCTCTATATTGAAGTTGACACATGGTATAGGTAACCAGATAAACCACATGTGTGAAGTTACAATTAATGAGTGTTTTTATTGAATACTTTTGTTTGGTTACTGTAGAAAAAAATGTAGAAGTATTCGTTATAAGGGCATAGCAAGTACATCTAGTAGAATTACATTTGAAACAACCCTTGGTTGCTAGCCAGTTTTTGTCAGAGTCTCTCGTTGTATATTCACTGGCTGACAGGAGATCTCTAAAGGATTGTCCCTTTTTGGCCACAAAACGAGTACCATTTTTTAATAGATCCGCCACATTGTGATCCTGATGCAAAATGGGTAGATGTTTTTTTAGAATATCACAGATATGTTGATAGTCAATACTGTACGGTGTTGTGAAAGTTGCTACATAAGGAGGATTTGATGGAGCAGATGTCCCAGGCTCTTGAAGGTAGATAGCTCTATCTTTTGCATTGGCTATGCATTCCGCTCTGTTTAATATACTTTTTCCGTATCCTCGCTTCATCAAACGACTTTTAATGTTTTTACATGTTGTTTCATAGTCAGACGTGGTAGAAGACGCTCTTTTCGCCCGTATAAATTCTCCTTTTGGGAGATTACGAATAGTATGTTTGGGATGACTGCTCTTTGCATGCATAATATTGTTCCCAGCGGTGGGCTTGCGATAGAGCTTTGTATGGATCATATTGTGTGTGGGATCACCTGTCAGAGTTAAATCCAGAAAATTGGTCTCGTATTTTCCCAGTTGATGTGTAAATGTCAAGTTGTGAGAATTCAAATTAAGGTATTTCACAAAAAGGATGCCTCTTCTTCAGTCCCCTTCCACACAAGGAGGAGGTCATCTATATAGCGACCATACCACCCCACAAGGGGGCGGAAGATGTTATCGGTCGCATATAGATGAACCTCCTCCCAGTGGGACATGTATAAATTTGCAAGGGACGAGGAGAATTTGGCCCCCATGGGACATCCCGTGACTTGAAAATAAAATTGTCCATCAAAAGAAAAAAAGTTGTGTTTTTAAACAAAAAGAAGGACATCCAACATGTACTGCTTAAGACCATTGCTGTAATTGGAATATTTGTTAAGGTGAAAACCCACAGCTGATATGGCTTATTCATGCGGAATGCAAGTATATAGTGCTGTAACGTCGCATGACAGCCATTTATCTTGTGTGGTCCAAGAGAAAGATTGCAGTGCTTGTAAGAGTGTCTTAGTGTCACGTATGAAACCTGCAGTCCTAGACACTAGTGGTTGAAGTAGATGGTCCAGCCATTCGCCTAAATGCTCTTGAAGTGACCCGATACCTGCCACTATGGGACGGAGTGGAGGAGGAAACATGTTTTTATGAGTTTTTGGAAATCCGTGAAATATGGGACACACTGGAAAATCTGGTAGTAAATATGTCTTCTGTTTTTCCGTGATGATACCCAAATGTACTCCTTCTGTTAATAGTTTTTCCATTTTTGTTTTTACTGTGGTTGTGGGATTAAATGAAACCTTTCTGTAAGTTGTAGTATCATCTAGTTGTTGCAGAATGAGTTTTTTGTATAACATTTTGTCTACTATCACAACTGAGCCACCTTTATCTGCTTGTCGCACTACAATGTTGTCATTATTCATTAGTTGCTGCAGGGCGACACTTTGCTGTTTGTGTAAATTAGAAACGGTGGTATTAGGAGTATGAAACAACATTTTTAAAGGGGTTCTCCCTTGTTTATACAGTTTTTTGTTATTATGTTTGTGTGTTATGTGTGTATAAGTATATGTTTTTTTATGTGTGTTGTGATTATGTATATATGTATTTTCTTACCTTTTGTGAAGATCCGGAAGCTGGCCCCTTTTTCTTCCAGCGGCTTGCTGTGTAACCTCGGCCTCTGCCATGTTGTATTCGTTAAGTGGGATGTCGGGGTGTGTGTTCTTGCTTCTGTCCTTCCTATGTTCTGACGTCCGAGGCAAATCTTTTCTTCCTGTTTCTTCCGTGGCTCAGCGACGAATCTGCGGCCTCTTCCAGCACTTGCGCAGGTATTTTTAATTTTTTTACCAATAAAGTTTTTTTTTGTCTAATTGACAAACTGTCTGCACATGCGCGAGTATGCAAGTGCTATGCTAACAGCGTAGCGTAGCTAATAGCGTAGCTTCGCGCAAGCGCAGACAGTTTGTCAATTAGACAAAAAAAAACTTTATTGGTAAAAAAAAAAAAACTACCTGCGCATGCGCCGGAAGAGGCCGCAGATTCGTCGCTGAGCCACGGAAGAAACAGGAAGAAAAGATTCGCCTCGGAAGCAAGAACACCCCCCCCGACATCCCACTTACCGAACACAACATGGCGGAGGCCGAGGTTACACAGCAAGCCGCTGGAAGAAAAAGGGGCCAGCTTCCGGATTTTCACAAAAGGTAAGAAAATATATATATACATAATCACAACACACATAAAAAACACATACTTATACACACCTAACACACAAACATAATTACAAAAAACAGTATAAACAAGGGAGAACCCCTTTAAGTCTTTTTCTACTCTGGATTGGAATAGATCCATAGAATCTGCCCTGGAGTTTATAGGGTAAAAACTCGGATTTTTTGGGGAAAACTTGTTTTTGAGTCAGAAATGGGAGATTCTTTGGAATTTGAAACCGGAATGGCTTGTAAATCCATGAGGGTCATCAAAGTACACTGGTCTTGAAAGGTGGATAATAGTGGAAAAGAAGAAATACAGGTGATATTTAAAGGGTCATTATGATGTTCAGATGTATTGCTCTGGTCCTCCATGTATGAATTTTCTTGTGCATCACCATGTAGAAAATGTTTTTTAACCTTCAAAGTTCTCATGAAACGATTCACGTCTTTGATGGTTTGATAGAGGTCGCCTCTTTTAGTTGGAACAAATGTGAGACCTTTGGATAATATACTTATTTGTGACATAATTAGAATATTGGCAGCTAAATTGAGTACAGAAAAATCCGCAGGGTCCGACATGTTTAATGATGTTTCCTGTTTCTTGTTTTTATTCCCATGTTTGCGCCCTGCTCTCCTAGTGAGTCCATATATTTTTTTTTTCCTTTTTTCCTTTGGTCCATCTCTAAAAAAGAAGGTGGCATTTTACATGATGTGGTAGGATTATGGGATTGGGGCTGCTTATATGTGGAATTTTTTCTCGTATTAATATTTGTGTACCCTTCGTTATCAGAGAAATCTGTGCAATTATCTGTGCTGTCATTGTCCGATGAACTAAAAGTAACATTCTTAGCCAAGTTTTGAGATGTATAACTGTTTGGCTTTTTAAGAATAGGTCAAGGAGTGGATTTTCTGTTCCTATGCCAGGTATATACTACTTTATCTGTTCAGTCTTTGAGATCCCTTTTAAATTTTGGATTTTTTGACATCCGTAATACTTTCTTCATGTAGTCATTTTTTCATGTAGTTTATTAAATTCTGATAAGTCCTCATAATGTTTAAGTGATTCTGTAGTTTTGATGATTTCGTTCTCCAATGTGGCTATTTTGGTTTGTTCGCGATCAATAATGAGTTTCATTAATTTAAAGGAGCATTCATTTAATATTTCATTCCATGCTTCTGTGAAATTGTCATCATATGTGGTGGTGGATTTCTTTCAAATACGTAGTCCTCGTGGGATCATGGCGTTTTCTATATATTGTGTTAAGGTAGTAGCATCCCACCAGGTCCTTAGTTGTTGAATTTTATGTTTTTCTAAAGTCCACATTAGTTGTTTTAAATCCACCGGACAATCATTAGATGTATGTTTAGAAAATATATTGGCAACTCTGGTGTTGCGTATGGGGTTATTTGATAACGACACCTCCTGATATAAATTAGGCTCATTCGGAAGTTGAGAAGGATTATCCATAATAGGAAAGTACTTACCGTATTTATCGGGGTATACCACGCACCGGCCTATAACACGCACCCTCATTTTACCAAGGATATTTGGGTAAAAAAAGTTTTTTACCCAAATATCCATAATAAAATGAGGGTGTGTATGTGCGCGTGTATACCCCGATATACCCCCAGGAAAGGCAGGGGGAGAGAGGCCGTCGCTGCCTGCTTCTCTCCCCCTGCCTTTCCTGGGGTCTAGAGTGCTGCTGTCGGCCCTTTTCACCCCCTGGTTATCGGCGCCGCTGCCCGTTCTGTCCCCCTGACTATCGGTGCCGGCGGTGATAGCCAGGGGGAGAGAAGCGGCGCCGACAGCCAGGGGGAGAGAAGGGGCAGGTGCACACATTGCCGGCGCCGCTGCCCCGTTGCCTCCCCCCATCCCCGGTGGCATAATTACCTGAGTCGGGTCCGCGCTGCTCCAGGCCTCCGTTGTGCATCCCCAGCGTCGTTGCTATGCACGGCGCGGCACTCTGACATCATGCGCCGCGCCGTTCAGCGCATAGCAATGACGCCGAGGACGCACGACGGAGGCCTGGAGCAGCGCGGACCCGACTCAGGTAATTATGCCACCGGGGATGGGGGGAGGCAACGGGGCAGCGGCGCCGGCAATGGGTGCCGCTGCCCCTTCTCTCCCCCTGGCTGTCGGCGCCGCTTCTCTCTCCCTGGCTACCAGGGGGTGAAAAGGGCCGACAGCAGTGCTCTAGACCCCAGGAAAGGCAGGGGGAGAGAAGCGGGCAGCGACGGCCTCTCTCCCCCTGCCTTTCCTGGGGTGTATCGGCGTATAACACGCACACAGACTTTAGGCTAAAAATTTTAGCCTAAAAAGTGCGTGTTATACGCCGATAAATACGGTAGATTGTTGTGAAGCGTATTAATTTATTTTCAGGAGATATTTGAATAATATTTCGAGAGAACATTTATTTTTATTTTTATTTTTTTAATATAGAACCACGGGATATGTACTAGTCCCAGATTAAATGAATACTTTGTATGTATTGGTGTGGGAGCACAAAAAAAGCAGAATACCGGATGTATATAACAACAAAAAATAAAGAATGAAATTCAGCTCACCACCATGGGACAATAACTGATTGAAGTTCTGATAGTAGTAGGAGAGCAGGGCAGGCAAACAGTGGGCCGGGGTCCCGGGATTCAACTTGACAAAAGGAAGGCAAAAAAGCAGGGGCCTCCAGCTGCTCCAAAAATTGAAGAACTTGAAAGGTTTCTTTTAATCTTACAACCACAGTAAAAACAAAAATGGAAAATCTATTAACAGAAGGAGTACATTTGGGTATTATCACGGAAAAACAGAAGACATATTTACTACCAGATTTTCCAGTGTTTCCCATATTTCACGGATTTCCCAAAACTCATAAAAACATGTTTCCTCCTCCACTCCGTCCCATAGTGGCAGGTATCGAGTCACTTCAAGAGCATTTAGGCGAATGGCTGGACCATCTACTTCCACCACTAGTGTCTAGGACTGCAGGTTTCATACGTGACACTAAGACACTCTTACAAGCACTGCAATCTTTCTCTTGGACCACACAAGATAAATGGCATGCGATGTTACAGCACTATATACTTGCATTCCGCATGAATAAGCCATATCAGCTGTGGGTTTTCACCTTAACAAATATTCCAATTACAGCAATGGTCTTAAGCAGTACATGTTGGATGTCCTTCTTTTTGTTTTAAAACACAACTTTTTATCTTTTGATGGACAATTTTATTTTCAAGTCACGGGATGTCCCATGGGGGCCAAATTCTCCCCATCCCTTGTGAATTTATACATGTCCCACTTGGAGCAGGTTCATCTATATGCGACCGATAACATCTTCCGCCCCCTTGTGGGGTTGTATGGTCGCTATATAGATGACCTCCTCCTTGTGTGGAAGGGGACTGAAGAAGAGGCATCCTTTTTTGTGAAATACCTTAATTTGAATTCTCCCAACTTGACATTTACACATCAACTGGAAAAATACGAGACCAATTTTCTGGATTTAACTCTGACAGGTGATCCCACACACAATATGATCGATACAAAACTCTATCGCAAGCCCACCGCTGGGAACAATATTCTGCATACAAAGAGCAGTCATCCCAAACATACTATTCGTAATCTCCCAAAAGGAGAATTTATACGGGCGAAAAGAGCGTCTTCTACCATGTCTGCCTATGAAACAACATGTAAAAACATTAAAAGTCATCTGATGAAGCGAGGATACGGAAAAAGTATATTAAACAGAGCGGAACGCATAGCCAATGCAAAAGATGCCTGGGACATCTGCTCCATCGAATCCTCCTTATGTAGCAACTTTCACAACACCGTACAGTATTGACTATCAACATATCTGTGATATTCTAAAAAAAAAACATCTACCCATTTTGCATCAGGATCACGATGTGGCGGATCTATTAAAAATGGTACTCGTTTTGTGGCCAAAAAGGGACAATCCTTGAGAGATCTCCTGTCACCCAGTGAATATACAACGAGAGACTCTGACAAAAACTGGCTAGCAACCAAGGGTTGTTTCAAATGCAATGCTACTAGATGTACTTGCTGTGCCCTTATGACGAATACTTCTACATTTTTTTCTACAGTAACCAAACAAAAGTATTCAATAAAAACACTAATTGTAACTCCACACATGTGGTTTATCTGGTTACCTGTACCATGTGTCAACTTCAATATATAGGAAGTACAGCAAGAAAACTCAAGACACGGATTGCGGAACATTTCCGATATACCACTAACACCCTCATGAATAACCGCTCGATATCTGGGGTGACACAACATTTGAGAGATAAACATCAAGGTGACCTTACCAGTTTTACAGTAACAGACATTGAAAAGGTACTTCCATGCCGCAGAGGAGGAGACTGGACTGGCAAACTAAGGTCCCGTGAGGCGTTCTGGATTCTTGCTCTAGATTCACTCTTCCCAAATGGGATGAATACAAAGCACGATCTCATGTATATTTATTAACATGCCTAGAGTCATTTCTTTAGTGACATCCTATATATATTAGTCAAATTATACACAGGTATTTTTGTACAGCTAAACATCAGATATATCTACTATGCTAGCTGAGAATTGAAATGTTTCAATCCACTCTTTTTTCTATATACAGATGTTTATCACTTAGATTCATGCTGCACATTATTATATCATCATATATATCATCTGCATATACCTCCTACAGTCTTAGGACCTAAACGGGTCACCCTTGTCATGTTCTCCTGGTCTTTGTAGCTTTTATTGGAATTAAAGATCCTGTTTTCTAATACTCACGCTGGACACCTTGCCTTTGTCCGTTGTCTTCAGTCGGTGCTGCCCATGCCGGTCCTGGCGCGACGGGCTGAGGGAGTGAGCTGGAGTACTGAAACTCTTGCTTGCAGCTCCATGTACTGTATTCTTACACATGTGCATATGCTTTGAATTATTTTTCTATCTAAATTTTAGGATTATCATGCACTTATTTTATTCATTTATATCCATTATGTCCACATGTATACATTTATATACACATACTTCATATGCTTGTTGGATATTCATAAGTACATGCACTATACCTGTATACATTTTGTATCTAAAATCTTTATATATGCACACATGCTGTTATTTATATACAGATATACAAATATTTGATAATTTTGTTATATAGCATGTTGAAAGTGCTTACATACATGTTCACACTCTATTTCCTCATACTTCATGCCATTTTGTATAATTATATGATTTGCACCTACTTTGGTCCATATCCATGTATTTCACATTCAAAACACCTATTCACTCTATAATGACAACACCTCCAGTCCACATTTTCTGGCATTTTTGGTGAATCCACATGGTCCATTTACATCATTCCTGTTCCGGAATCCATGTTGTTTGACTATATAAGGGGCACATGCCCGTAATTTTCTGTGCCACGACTAAGAGCCAGTGTTGGCTCGAAACGCGTCGGTTTCCTGTACCATTTTATTTACCATGGATATCCTCTGTTTTTAACAAGTTGAATTAAATGTGAAGTTTTAACTTTTTCAAGTTCTTCAATTTTTGGAGCAGCTGGAGGCCCCTGCTTTTTTGCCTTCCTTTTGTCAAGACTACTGGCCAGCAGCACACTCCACAGTGTAATCAGGAAGCTGACCCAGTAGGAAAACAGAAATATAAAACACAGAACTTCATATAAATCGATACAAGAGAAAACACAGTGAACAGACACATAGCAGAAAGAATATGCAAATCCTAAAACCGACTATACAAACACAGATTAAAATCTATTATAAGCATGCCATCTAACCATGGCTAGAACCAGAAAATACAAAGTGCATGCTAAGACAGAGATAGTAGACTAAAAGCTCAAATAAAGATTGTTTTACCAAGAGCTCCAAAGCAGCATGTTAGCAAGTCAAGATATAATGAAGTATCACCAGCCCAGAGGCTAGACTGGGCTGACTTTAAATAGACACACCTAAGGAGCTATTAGCTAGCAAGCAAAAGGATATTAACTATTCCCTGACCAGGGAACATAAAACTGAACACAACAAAACCAATAACTGTGTGTAAACACAGGCCAATACAGACATGACACGGACATGCATTGATCCTGGCTGTTACGGCTGTCTCAGCAAAATAATGGTGACTAGGTGCATGCCACCTTGGCTGGGCACATTCCCCCATTGAAGGCCGTGGAGTCCACAAGATGGTATGGGAGGGCATGTGCCACCAACAACTTGGCCGAGTAGGAATTAAGGTAGGAATTAACAATACAACAGGGTGACTGGGAGAATATATTGTCTGTAGGACATGGATTCCCCATAGGATATCTGACAGGATCTGGGCAAATGATGAGATGAGGCAAATCCCGAAAATGTGCTGCCTATGGAAGAGGCCTGGCTGTTAGATAGTTGAAAGAAGAATGCATTAATTTTTCCAAACCTCACAAAAATTATCCCTTTTTTGGAAGTAGCAACAGGTTTTTTAGTTTAGCAAGTGAAGAAGATGGCATGGATTTTTACAAGTCTCCCAAAAATTATCCCTTTTATTGTGCACGTGTAGGCCTTGCTGGAAGCAGGGTGATGGTGGATTGGTGTTCCTAGTAGTATCAAGCGTACAGCGGAGGGTGGTGAGGTAGAGTTATCAGTAGCCATTGGGGGACTAGGTATACTTCTACCGAGGCTTTGTGATACTTGAGGTGCTGACGTAGAGGCCTAATTCCTAAATTTGGACCTTGCCTGTGCCTCACTTTCTCTCCGCAGAGAAGGCACCATGCCTGATTTCCTGCATCTGGTAACATAGTAAAGAATTTCCCACAGCAGGATACCATAAAAAAGCTGGTACTATTAACATTACCGGCTAGATACGTATAACTTTAACAAGCTTTTTTAACTGGCAGAGAGGACTGCACAATGCATACCGACGGTGTTTGTGAAACTATATGAATTGCAACAGACCTCTATTAACACTACAGGCTGGATACGTTTAACTTCAAAATGCTTTTTTTTTATTATTATTCCAAATTTTTTTTATTTTGAAGCATTTCAGAGAACAACACAAAATCTTCAATGACAATGTATACAAGCATAGAAGCATTAATACACAATAAACAATATAGAACAACAGCAGGATGGGCCTATCTAATAGGAACTCCACATAGAGTGATGAAACACTCTAAACATTAGAACAATAAAGGAACGTAGCCCTAGGGAACATGGGCCATGGCACAGTTATCCAGAGAAAAAGCAATAAGCAGGTAACAATCTTTCAAGTAGCCTCGTCACTTATTCTGAGAGGGCAGCGAGGACTAGATAGCCAAACTTCCCATTGTTTCCGGTACTTAGGAACGGTGTTGTGTGCAAATGCGAACGCTCTCTCATAGGCACAGGTGAGATTGACCAAATTGATAACCTCACACAGGTTGGGTACTTGGTTTGACTTCCACTGTCTAGTAAGTAGTAGTTTAGTGGACATGAATAGTTGGGCAGGGGGTATCCTGACATCAGGGGAGAACGTATCTAAGTCAATCAGTAAGAGAGCCGTTTCAGGTTTCAAGGGGTGTTTGATCTGTGTCAATCTGTGGACCAGCAGTTCAATCCCCTTCCATAAGTGTGCAATTTTAGGACAGCTCCACAATAAGTGGATAAGATTCCCTACCTCTCCACAGTCTCTCCAACACAGATTAGAACAAGTCGGGTCAATCAGGTGTATTCTGGAGGGGGTGAAGTACCATCTGTAAATGGTTTTAGTGACCGCCTCTTGGTGGTTAGTGGCTCTAAATAGGGTACGCATGTAGTTGAAGGTGCTTCTCCATTGATCAGTGGTAAATTCCCGGCCGATGTCTTTTTCCCATTTGTTCAGATAGTGTTGTTTAGTTATGTTCTTTTTTTCATGTACCAAGTTATAAAAAAAAGGTGATACCTCTGTCTGCATGTGAGTCGCTGTTCAAGTATCTACGACAGCTAGTAGGCATCTTGTGTTCAGTTGCAAAACTAACTGTTACTAAGCTCCTAATTTGTAGAGATTTATAGAATTCTTTGTGTGGCAGGTGGTACGTGTCTCTTAAATAAGAAAAATTGACATCGCCCATAGGACTGATCAGGTCTTTGGCTGAATAAATGCCATGTGTTCCCCACAGTTTAAGATCTAAGTCAGGGATGAGGAATTCTATATAGTCCAGGGGCAGGTCAGAGAGTGAACACGTGGAGTCCAGGGAAAATGTCCTAAGGGCATATTTCCACGCTCTGTCAGTAGACGTAAGTGCTGTGATATGCGATTTAGGTGGACTAAGGTTCCTTGTAAGTAGCGGTATGCAGGATTTTAGGGAACAGGGATAGGAATAGGCAATCTCCATGTCAATCCACAGTTTGTCCGGGGGAAGGGACCACCAGTGTTGTGCTTGGTCAAGTAAGCTTGCAATATAATAGTCTTCCATGTGGGGGAGACCAAGGCCTCCGCCCAATCTGTGTGCAGTCATTATATGTTTAGGGACTCTGGGTTTTCTGGAGGCCCACACAAATTGGGACACTTGTCTCTGCAGGGAGCGAAAGTATGACTGTGGGATAGTTATGGGAATGGTGCGAAAAAGATACAGTATCTTCGGAAGAAGCATCATCTTAAATGCAGCTATACGCCCGAACCAAGATGGAATGAATTTAGAGTATGCTGTCATGGAAGTGGAAAGTAAGCTAGACATAGGTAAGAAGTTGGACTTGAAAAGATGGGAAGTGGGGTTGGTAAGTTGTATACCTAGATAGGAGATTTCGTGATCTTGCCAGTCTAAAGGGAATCTGGATTGAAGGGAAAGAAGCACATTGTTAGGTAGGTGGAAGGGTAGGAGCTGGGATTTAGAGGTATTCAATTTGTAGTAGGAGATAAAACTGAATTTGGCTATCACATCAAACAGGTTGGGTAGGGACGTTTCTACTTCAGTTAGGGACAGCAGGACATTGTCAGCGAATAAAGCTAATTTGTGTTCGTGGGAGCCTTCTTGGATGCCTTTAATGCCTGGGTGCATTCTGATAGCTTGAGCTAAAGGTTCGATGGAGAGATTAAAAAGAAGGGGGGAGAAAGGGCAGCCCTGTCTCGTACAGTTCGACAGGGTGAACTGATCAGATAATACTCCATTGGTAAAGACACGAGCAGCAGGGTTGGAGTAAAGAGCCCTGATCGCCCCAATAATAGGCCCGGAGAAGCCAAATGCCTCAAGGGCTGAGAATGCGTACTGCCAGTTCACCCTGTCGAAGGCTTTTTCTGCGTCTAAGGTAAGGAATGCCGTGGGGAGTTTAAGGTGTTCCGAGTGTTGCAGCAAGGAGATCACCTTCCTGTTATTATCAGGAGCCTGTCTTCCATAGGTAAATCCCACTTGATCTTTATGAAGTAGTTGGGGCATGAAAGGGCCAAGGCGAGTGGAGAGGATTTTGGCATAAATTTTAACGTCGCTATTTAGTAAGGATATGGGGCGAAAGTGGGCCGTATTGTTAGTTGATTTCCCAGGTTTGGGGATAGTGGTGATTAATGCCGATAACATTTCTTGTGGGAAGCTATCTGACTCCATGGCCCCCCCGAACACTCTCAGTAAGTGAGGCACTAAGATAGTGCTAAATTTAGAGTACTATTCATTAGGCAGACCATCTGGGCCTGGCGCTTTGTTGCTCGGGAGTGAAGAAATCACATCTAGGATCTCCTGAGATGTGATCGGTCGGTTCAGGGTTCAGGGAGTCTAGGGCTGTGTCTGAGAGTTTTGGTAGATTTAAAGAGGTTAGGAAAGTAGAGATTTGAGGAGCTATAGGTGTCACGATGCCGGCTGGCAGGAGGTGGATCCTCTGTGCCAGAGAGGGATTGGCGTGGACCGTGCTAGTGGACCGGTTCTAAGTCACTACTGGTTTTCACCAGAGCCCGCCGCAAAGCGGGATGGTCTTGCTGCGGCGGTAGTGACCAGGTCGTATCCACTAGCAACGGCTCAACCTCTCTGGCTGCTGAAGATAGGCGCGGTACAAGGGAGTAGACAGAAGCAAGGTCGGACGTAGCAGAAGGTCGGGGGCAGGCGGCAAGGTTCGTAGTCAGAGTGGATAGCAGAAGTTCTGGTACACAGGCTTAGGACACACAAAACGCTTTCACTGGCACAAGGCAACAAGATCCGGCAAGGGAGTGCAAGGGAGGAGATCAGATATAGCCAGGGAGCAGGTGGAAGCCAATTAAGCTAATTGGGCCAGGCACCAATCATTGGTGCACTGGCCCTTTAAGTCTCAGGGAGCTGGCGCGTGCGCGCCCTAGAGAGCGGAGCCGCGCGCGCCAGCACATGACAGCAGGGGACGGGAACGGGTAAGTGACCTGGGATGCGATTCGCGAGCGGGCGCGTCCCGCTGTGCGAATCGCATCCCCGACGGCCATGACAGTGCAGCGCTCCCGGTCAGCGGGACCGACCGGGGCGCTGCGGAGAGAGAGACGCCGTACGCGCTCCGGGGAGGAGCGGGGACCCGGAGCGCTAGGCGTAACAGTACCCCCCCCCTTAGGTCTCCCCTTCTCTTTGTCCGGTAACTGCCTCCCCTGGGATGAGGACACCGGGAAAGGATGGAGGGATTCCTCAACGGCAGGCAGTACAGCAGGAGTGGGAATGGGGAGGGAGGGCAGAGGGCGAGGCCTGGCACGGGGCAGTGTGACACCAGGACGAGGGCCATGAGGAGGCACCGAGGCTTGCCTGACTGGACTGGGAGGGGGGGAGAGGCACTTCTTATGGCAGGCAGAGTCCATAAAGACCTTAGGGAGACCGGATACAGGGGGAACCACAGGGTCACGGCAGGGAGTACTGGGAACCGATTTAAGGCAGTCCCTGAAGCAAGAGGTACCCCAGCTCTTGATCTCCCCTGAGGACCAATCCAGGGTTGGGGAATGGTGTTGAAGCCAGGGTAGTCCAAGGAGAATTTCGGAAGTGCAATTGGAGAGGACAAAAAACTCAATTTTTTCGTGATGAGTTCCGATGCACATTAGGAGGGGCTCCGTGCGGTAACGCACGGTGCAATCCAACCTGGCTCCGTTGACCGCGGAGATGTGGAGTGGCTTGACAAGACGGGTCACCGGGATGCGGAATTTATTCACCAAGGACTCCCGAATAAAATTCCCAGAGGCACCAGAGTCCAGGCAGGCCACGGCTGAGAGGGAAGAGCTGGCTGAAGGAGACATCCGTACAGGCACCGTGAGACGTGGAGAAGCCGACTTAGCATCAAGAGACGCCACACCCACGAGAGCTGGGTGCGAGCGTGCGTTTCCCAGACGTGGAGGACGGATAGGGCAATCCACCAAAAAATGTTCGGTACTGGCACAGTACAGACAAAGATTCTCTTCCTTACGGCGATTCCTCTCTTCCAGGGTCAGGCGAGACCGATCCACTTGCATGGCCTCCTCGGCGGGAGGCCTAGGCGCAGATTGCAATGGAGACTGTGGGAGAGGTGTCCAGAGATCTAAGTCTTTTTCCTGGCGGAGCTCTTGATGCCTCTCAGAAAAACGCATGTCAATGCGAGTGGCTAGATGAATGAGTTCATGCAGGTTAGCAGGAGTTTCTCGTGCGGCCAGAACATCTTTAATGTTGCTGGATAGGCCTTTTTTAAAGGTCGCGCAGAGGGCCTCATTATTCCAGGAAAGTTCAGAAGCAAGAGTACGGAATTGTATGGCGTACTCGCCAACGGAAGAATTACCCTGGACCAGGTTCAGCAGGGCAGTCTCAGCAGAAGAGGCTCGGGCAGGTTCCTCAAAGACACTTCGAATTTCCGAGAAGAAGGAGTGTACGGAGGCAGTGACGGGGTCATTGCGGTCCCAGAGCGGTGTGGCCCATGACAGGGCTTTTCCAGACAGAAGGCTGACTACGAAAGCCACCTTAGACCTTTCAGTAGGAAACTGGTCCGACATCATCTCCAAGTGCAGGGAACATTGCGAAAGAAAGCCACGGCAAAACTTAGAGTCCCCATTAAATTTGTCCGGCAAGGACAGGCGGAGGCTAGGAGTGGCCATTCGCTGCGGAAGGGGTGCAGGAGCTGGCGGAGGAGATGATTGCTGCTGAAGTTGCGACTGAAGTTGCTGCACAATGGTGGACACTTCCGACAGCTGGTGGGTTAGATGGGCGATCTGTCGGGATTGCTGGGCGACCACCGTGGTGATATCAGAGATATAAGGCAGAGGAACCTCAGTGGGATCCATGGCCGGATCTACTGTCACGATGCCGGCTGGCAGGAGGTGGATCCTCTGTGCCAGAGAGGGATTGGCGTGGACCGTGCTAGTGGACCGGTTCTAAGTCACTACTGGTTTTCACCAGAGCCCGCCGCAAAGCGGGATGGTCTTGCTGCGGCGGTAGTGACCAGGTCGTATCCACTAGCAACGGCTCAACCTCTCTGGCTGCTGAAGATAGGCGCGGTACAAGGGAGTAGACAGAAGCAAGGTCGGACGTAGCAGAAGGTCGGGGGCAGGCGGCAAGGTTCGTAGTCAGGGTGGATAGCAGAAGTTCTGGTACACAGGCTTAGGACACACAAAACGCTTTCACTGGCACAAGGCAACAAGATCCGGCAAGGGAGTGCAAGGGAGGAGATCAGATATAGCCAGGGAGCAGGTGGAAGCCAATTAAGCTAATTGGGCCAGGCACCAATCATTGGTGCACTGGCCCTTTAAGTCTCAGGGAGCTGGCGCGCGCGCGCCCTAGAGAGCGGAGCCGCGCGCGCCAGCACATGACAGCAGGGGACGGGAACGGGTAAGTGACCTGGGATGCGATTCGCGAGCGGGCGCGTCCCGCTGTGCGAATCGCATCCCCGACGGCCATGACAGTGCAGCGCTACCGGTCAGCGGGACCGACCGGGGCGCTGCGGAGAGAGAGACGCCGTACGCGCTCCGGGGAGGAGCGGGGACCCGGAGCGCTAGGCGTAACAATAGGTTGGGGAACAGTGGGGTCTCTGTTGAGGTTGTACAGGGCATCTGTTTTTTAAGATACGCCCCAAGTTGTATGAATTTACCTCTTATGACCGCTTTGTGGGCAAGCCAAACTGTGGGGGCCGTCACTTCTGGCGTGCAGTTTTGTTGGAAGTAATCGGATAGAGTGTTAGCGAGAGTTTGCGAGTGGTCAGAGTGGGCAATAATGTGTGTGTTTGCTCACCATACAAAATCGCTGTGTGTCGGCATTTTGTCTGAAATAGTCATGAGAACAGGAGCGTGGTCGCTCCAAGTGATTTCCCCAATAGCTGTGGATTCAATTCTATCTATAAGCGATCTGCTGGTAAGTATCATGTCAATTCTGGAATATGTGTGGTATCTGGGGGAAAAGTAGGAGTAGTCGCGTTCTGATGCGTGGTGTAATCTCCACATATCGAATAGATCAAAGTCTCTTAGAGTGTCCGTCAGTGAGGGCCTTTGTCTGCTCGTCGGTTGAGAGGTATCAAGGTTGTGGTCAGAGATTGTGTTAAAATCGCCACATATCAGTAGGTTCCCCTGTTTGAGTTTGTTTATCACTTTCCATACTTTCCTAAAAAATTTAAGCTGGTGGGAGTTGGGAGCGTATAGGTTAGCAATCGTCTAAGCAATCCCATGAATGGAGCAGATTAGTATTATGTATCTACTATTGGGGTCAATGATCTGTTCTGTGATGTGGAAATCTACGTTGTCCCTCACTGCAATCAGGACGCCCCTCTTTTTGGACTGATAGGTGGAGTATAGCACGTGTGGGAAACACCTATGGCGAACCGATGGGGTGTTGGTAGCTGAGAGGTGGGTCTCCTGTATACAGGCCACCGTCGCATGTCTGCGTTCTAGTTCCCTCCATAGGAGTTGTCTTTTAAATGGGCTATTCAAGCCATTGATGTTGAGCAAAATAATGTTGATGCCCATAGTGGAGTACCAGGTAGTGAAGGGGTCAGAGAGGGCTGCGGTATGGTGTGTTCAGAGTGCCGTAGGACCCCGGCCGGGGGCACCCGGTACCCGTGCAGGGGTGTCACGCCACACCAGAATGTAGTGAAATAAGGATAGGAATCTGCGCTAATTGCTACTCCACCACGTACACACCACTATGGACTAGGAGATGCGGATTATGAGGGGGATTAAAAACCTGACTGTTGTCTCCTGACACCTAGACAGGGATGTCACACAACACCTTAATGGTTAAACAGGATATTTAGGTTCTGCTCAAAGTAGGGCGTATCTATGAGCTAGATATATTGTGCTAAGAAGGATTGCTAGAGGAGAGTTTAAAAACCTGACTGGCGTCTTTGACACCTAGACAGGGATGTCACACTGCAACATATACTGTCTGGATATACAACCGAATAGACACTGTAATAAATGTAAAGCTAGAAAGGGAAAAGAAAGAAGTAGGGAAAAGACGTAGTACAGTTCGCATCAGGTGGTACGCTACACACAGTGCTACCAAATATCTGGAGTCTGCTTAAATCAGGGCACATCAATGGGTTAGATAAGATGTGCTAGTAAAGGTTGCTGTAGAGACAGTTAAAAACCTGACTGGTGTCTTCTGACACCTAGACAGGGATGTCACACTGCGACAGACACTGTCTAAGTAGAAATTGTAAACAAATATAACAACAGGTAAGAAACTAGGGGGTTGAGAAGGAGGGAAAGAGAAAACATGCAATAAAGTTTGAACCAGGCGGTATGTTACACTCAGTAATACCAGCGCTAAGGGAAGCGTGGAGATATTCTATAAAACACATTGCCCCTTCAGTTAACCAGGGCTAGTAGCATCAATAGATCTGGGCAGGTCAGAGTCTTTAGCTGGTGGGTCATCGGAAGGCGTGGAACGCTCACAAGGATCTTCATCTGCGAGGAGGCCCCAGGCATGTAGAGCGTCCATTCCGTCGTCCACTGAGGAGAAGACAAAGGTCCGGCCTTGGCGTTGTAGTAGTATTTTAGTCGGGTATCCCCACCTGTAGGGCATACCAAGTTCACGGAGAAGTCCAGTCAGCTGACTAAAATCTCTTCTGGCCTGTAAAGTGGCGGCTGACAAGTCTGCATACATTTTAAGTCCATCATATGGGTCTGGGAGTTTGGGATGCTTCCTAGAAAACTGGAGCAGTTTATCTTTGGTCTGGAAGAATGTAAAACGTGCCAGAACGTCTCTGGGGACCTCCTCCGGTAATGAGCGAGGCTTCTGTACCCTGTGAGCTCTGTCAATGCTGTAGAAGTAGGTTTCCATGTTAGGCAATAGGGTATGGGCTAGTTCCTGAACATAATGCATGAGCTGGGATGGCGCTATCTCCTCAGGGATGCCCCTAAATTTTACATTATTGCGCCTATTCCTGTCTTCGGCATCTACTATTTTTGATTGTAAGACCGCCACTTTGTCTTTCAAGTCATCATGTGAACCAGCCAACTCATTATGCGCCGCCGCAAAGTTAGTCAGGCTAGTTTCAGTGTGGGCCATTTTGCAGTCCAGCTGATGGATAGATGCCTGGACAGGTCTAAGCAGTTGGCTAAAGTCTTTGTGCAGGGTGCTGCGGAACGCCAGCAGCATATCCTTCAGGGTAGTGTCCGAGACCACTGAGTCCGCGGTGGGGTAAGTGTTAAATAAATCCGTCTCCGGCAGTGGAAGGGTGTCATTTGGGTCAAAGGGGGCTAAAAGGCCCTCCGGGGCCTTAAGGCTGGGGCGTTGCTTGAGTGGGCTGATTTGAGGGGACACAGAAGGTACATCCATAACCACCGAGCGGGGGCCGCGGGCTCTCTTGGAGCTGAGCTATGGGAGTCGTTAGGAGTGGACTCACCATATCGGCGGCGGGAAGACATCCCCGGGTCTCCTCCGTGATCCGGTAGGTCATAGTGCAACCTGCGAGGCTGTCCCTCTTCACCAGAGCCATTCCGGGAAGGGATCCATGCAGCGCCGCCTCTCTGTGAGTTGGTTCTTTTCGAGGCTTTGCGCGTGTGAGGCTTCCGCACTGTGCGCTCCTTGGCGCCATCTTTGTTCTTGGACATCTTCTTGGGGCCGACCTGAAAAAACTGCTGCATCGGTTTGTAGCGCCCCGTTTTGGAGTTGCGTTTTCTGCCAAAGGTAGCCATAGTCGTCAGCTAGGTCCCCGTAGGGCTGGTTAGTCGCTAGCGGCAGTAAAAGCTGTAGATTCAGTGGTGCTTAGCAGGAGCTCTTCCTCTACACGGCCATTCCGTTCAGCGGCCAAACCACGCCCCTAACTTCAACATGCTTTTTGACTGGCTGAGGTGACTGCACAATGTGTACTGACGGTATTTGTGGAACGTTATGAAATTCAACAGTACTTTGTTGACACTACAGGCTAGATACATATAACTTGAACACACTTTTTGACTGGCAGAGGTTACTGCACAATGCGTACTTATGGTGTTTGTGGAAATATATATGAAAAATATCAATTCAGATATTTGCAGGTATGAGCCTTTAAAAAGGCTTTGAATTTGTGGTAGCAAAAGATTAGTCCTTCAGAGGCTGTAAAAAGGATATCCCCTTATCTGCTGTGTAGGAGCCCCTATAGGTTTCTTGTATGGGGGTTGACTTCTGTATACACACACACACACACACACACACACACATACACAAACACACACAAGGTCTTTCTTTCTAATCTGTATCTATCTAAAAAAAAAAAAAAGTAGAAAAAAGCACAAAAATATATTTTTCACTGCAAAAAACTTGTGTTTATTCCATCCTCCGCAAGATAAATACAAAAAGTGCAACGTTTCAGTAGTCTCACACCACCTTCTCAAGGCATAGCGTAGTGAACAAACAATGGCTCTTAAATAGCCCCAATGACACTCACTCAATTGATACATTAAAAATTTACATAAATATATAACATTATACATAATAGTGCATAAAGTGTCTCAAAGGTATTATATAAAATCACGTGTTAAGTAGAAAAATCTGATTTGCATAACAAATCTCATATGTGCAAAATATTGTGTCTTGTTGTTATATAAACCCATAATTACATACAGTAAAATGCTAGTGTGATTAAAATACAGATCTGAACGGATATTAGGGGTGGAACACTCACCAGTCAACTGTACATACTGTTATGTCTAAAAGTTAGCGTGGAGTAAATTGCACTGCGCAGATGCCAGCAAAAGCCTGCGACCGCACACAGATGAGACCAGGTCTGCTTCATAGGCCACATTCAGCAAATGGCATTCTGTAACTATAGTAATCGCAAGCAGCATGGCTTGTGCAAGCGCATTACAAGTGTAAGAGAATTCCGGCACCATGTTAGCCACGCTGCTTGCAATTAGTATAGTTACGGAATGCCGTTTGCTGAATGGCTGGGCCGCATCATGTGACCTATGACACAGACTCGGTCTCATCTGTGTGCGAAAAATTACTCAAATTACCATTTAGGCTTGCGCCCTCCTGGGCACCTTGATAAAGCCTGTTACGGCCGGCGAAACATCGGGGGGGGGGGGGGGTGTATGAGTGCATTTTAAATAAGCAGCATTTGGATCAGTATAATTATCTAACAGTGCTGGATGTGAATGGATATTTCCAAAAGTATAAAATAGATATAGATAGATATAAGGGGAATGAAAAATTATTAACCCTAGACTGACCAAATGACTGTGGTTTTAATCCACATTATTGTTTTGTTATCTCACTAAGTTTGGACACTATTTTAAGATAACAAAATAAAAGTTGTATTTTAACTAAAAGGATTCCCGAGCTTGGGAAATTAGTCCCAGGAGGGCGCAAGCCTGAATGGGAATTTGAGTAATTTGTTTAATAACCTGGGGAATACACTATGGGTAAATTGGATTTATATAATCTGTGTGCAGTCTCAGGCTTTTGCCGACACCTGCGCAGTGCAATTTACTCCACGCTAACTTTTAGACATAACAGTATATACAGTTGACTGGTGCGTTTTCCGCCCCCTAATATCCATTCAGATCTGTATTTAAATCGCACTAGCACTTTACTGTATGTAATTATGGGTGTATATAACCTCAAGACATAATATTTTGCACATATGAAATTTATGCACTCAAATCAGATTATTTCTACTTAACATATCAGATTATTTCTACTTAACACATGATTTTATTTAATACCATTGAGACACTTAATGCACTATTATGTATAATGTAATATATTTATATACATTTTTAATGCATTAACTCCTTGGGGACGGAGGGCGTATGCATACGCCGTCAAGTCCCGTCACTTAAGGACGGAGGGCGTATCCATACGCCCTCCGTATTTCCGATCACTGCCGCTCGCCGGGCGGTTATTGGACCGGGATGCCTGCTGATATCTATCCCCCCATGAGACCCCCCCCCCCCCATGTCAGCGATCGCAGCAAATCGCAGGTCAATTCAGACCTGCGAATTGCCGCGATCCGGGCAAATCGGGTCACTGGTGATCCGATCTCCCGGAAAATAAGCGTGATCGGAGCTGTCAGAGACGGCTCCGACCAGCCTAAAGGATAGGAGCGAGGTGGCAGTTTTACCACCCCCTCCTATCCCCTGCCATTGGTCGGTCAGGCTGACCACCAATGGCAGGAGGGGGGCGGGGGATTAGAGTTAATTTCACCGATCGAAGTCAATACAGAGCGTGGGGAACACGGGCGGCGAGGGGGGGAACATGGCCCGGCTTACCGGACCTGCGGTGGCGGAGGCTGCGGCATCCCGGAGCAGCGGCGTCATCATCTGAGCGGCGGCCGGAAAGTGCGTCGGAGAAGGCTGCAGTGAAGATAGCGATAAGTGATTTTCACTGTGGCCTTCTAAAAGCTGCAAAACTACAACTCCCAGCATGCCCACACAGCCAAAGGCTGTCTGGGCATGCTGGGATTTGTAGTTTAGCAACATCTGGACGGTCACAGTTTGGAGACCACTGTGTAGTGGTCTCTAAACTGTGGTCCTCCAGATGTTGCAAAACTACAACTTTCAACATGCACTGACTGTCTGGGCATGCTGGGAGTTGTAGTTTTGCAACATCTGAAGTGGCACAGTTTGGAGACCACTATATAGATGTTGCAAAACTACAACTCCCAGCATGGCCAGACAGTCAGGGATGCTGGGCGTGTAGTTCTGCAATATCTGGCCCTTCAGATGTTGCAGAACTACAACTCCCAGCATGCCTGGACAGTCTAGGCATGCTTGGAGTTGTAGTTTTGCAACATCTGGAGGGCTACAGTTTGGAGGCCACTACTTAGCGGTCTCCAAACTGTTCTTCCCCAGTTGTTGCATAACTACAACTCCTAGCATGCCCAGACTTTCCAGGCATACTGGGAATTGTAGTTCTGCAACATCTGAAGGGCCAGATATTGCATAACTACACCCCCAGCATCCCTGACTGTCTGGCCGTGCTGGGAATTGTAGTTTTGCAACAGCTGTAGGCACACTGGTTGGGAAACACTGAGCTAGAGTCTGTTTCCTAACTCAGTGATTCCAACCCGTGTGCCTCCAGCTGTTGCTAAACTACAAATCCCAGAGTGATCTGACAGACCGTACATGTTGGGAGTTGTAGTCCTGCAACAGCTGGAGGCATATGGGTCGGAATCACTGAGCTAGAGTCTGTTTTCTAACTCAGTGGTTCCCCACCAGTGTGCCTACAGCTGTTGTAAAACTACAACTCCCAGCATGTACGGTCTGTCAGTGCATTCTGGGAGTTGTAATTTTGGTACAGCTGAAGGTTTGGGGCGCCCCCCATGTGAATGTACAGGGTACATTCACACGGGCGGGTTTACAGTGGGTTTCCTTCAAGGAAACTTACTGTGAACCCCTGCCTGTGTGAATGTACCCTAAAAACACTACACTACACTAACAAATAATAAAAAGCAAAACACTACACATACACCCCCTTACACGTCGCCCCCCCCCCCCCCCCCCCCCAATAAAAATGAAAAACGTCTCATACGGCAGTGTTTCCTAGACGGCGCCTCCAGCTGTTGCAAAACCACAACTCCCAGTGTTGCCGGACAGCCATAGACTGTCCTGGGAGGCTGGGAGGCTTGCAACAGCTGGAGGCACCCTGTTTGGGAAACACTGCTGTAGGGTTTTGGAGGAGACAAGCCCCATTCTTGTAACCAGGTCCACCCCTATTGCAAATTCCTAATTTAGGCCTCAAATGTGCATGGAGCTCTCTCACTTCAGAGCCCTGTCCTATTTCAAGGCAACAGTTTAGGGCCACATATGGGGTATTTGCGTTACAAATTTTGGGGGGATTTTTCTCCCATTACCCTTTGTAGAAATGGTAAATTTTGGAAAAAAACTGCACTTTAGTGAAAAATTTTTCTTTTCATTTACACATCCGAATTTAACGAAAAGTCGTCAAACACCTGTGGGGTGTTAAGGCTCACTGTTAAGTGCCTTGAGGGGTGTAGTTTCTAAAATAGTATGCCATGGCATTTTTTTTTTTTTTTTGCTGTTCTGGCACCATAGGGGCTTCCTAAATGTGACATGCCCCCAAAAACCATTTCAGCAAAATTCACTCTCCAAAATCCCATTGTCACTCCTTCCCTTCTGAGCCCTTTACTGAGCCGGCCGAACACTTGTAATACACATATGAGGTATTTCCATACTCGAGAGAAATTGGGTTACAAATTTTGGGGGGCTTTTTCTCCTATTACCCCTTGTAAAGTTTCAAAAACTGGGTCTACAAGAACATGCAAGTGTAAAAAATGAAGATTTTGAATTTTCTCCTTCACTTTGCTGCTATTCCTGTGAAACACCTAAAGGGTTAACAAACTTTTTGAATGTCATTTAGAATACTTTGAGGGATGCAGTTTTTATAATGGGGTAATTTATGTGGTATTTCTTATATGAAGGCCCTTCAAATCCACTTCAAAACTGAACTGGTCCCTGAAAAATTCAGATTCAAATTTCAGCCCTCTGATGTCTTCCAAAAGTAAAAACATGTCAACTTTATGATGCAAACATAAAGTAGACATATTGTATTTGTGAATCAGTTTATAATTTATTTGGAATGTCTGTTTTCCTTACAAGCAGAGAGCTACAAAGTTAGAAAAATGAAACATTTTCTATTTTTTCATAAAATTTTGGAATTTTTCACCAAGAAATGATGCAAGTATCGACAAAAGTTTACCACTAACATAAAGTAGAATATGTCATAAAAAAACAATCTCGTAATCAAAATGAAAATGAAAAGCATCCCAGAGTTATTAATGCTTAAAGTGACAGTGGTCAGATTTGCAAAAAATGCTCCCATCCTTAGGGTTATAATGGGCTCCGTCCCCAAGGAGTTAATTGAGTGATGTGATTGGGGCTATTTAAGAGCCATTGTTTGTTCACGGCACTATGCCTGAAGATGGTGGTGTAAGACTACGGAAACGTTGCACTTTTTGTATTTATCTTGTTGAGGATGGAATAAACACAAGTTTTTTTACACTGAAGAATTTATTTGTGTGCTGCGGTCCTTTCTCCTTTTATTGAAGTTGGGGTCTCTAACCAAGTCTCCTATGACTGTGTGCACCACAATACTATTGAATGTGGACTGGCAGATGTGCTGCTTTTTTTGATTTCTATCTATCTATCTATCTATCTATCTATCTTTCTCTCTCTTTCTAATCTGTATCTCTATCTTTCTAACCACTAACTGTCCCTATGTCTGGCTCTTTTTCTTTCTATGTTTCCATTATGAACCCTTTGATATCAACCTATGCTTTACATTTGACCCCTCTCTTTGTGTCTCCACCTTCACATAGCCACACCCAGCTGCTCTGTCTAAAATGCTCGGGCCCTGTTTTCGGTCCCAGTTTGGCCCAAAAGGAAAGACATTGGATAGGAAGCATTTGCTTTGAGAAAATCTGAGAAAATTTAAATTTCATTCTTATCCACCAAGTTCCAATGGACTTTTTATATACTTATTAATTAAACTGTGTCTGGGGTGGAGAAACTTATCAGCTGTGCTCAGGATGTCAAAATATTTGTCAGGGAAGTGACTTGACATTTTGGTGTTGTTCAGTGTAGACCTGTATAGGAAGAGGGGACTAGTGTAAATGTGACACATAGGCAGGCTAACACAACAGTAGACACACTTAAAGGGGTACTCTGGCCCTAGACATTTTATCCCCTATCCAAAGCATAAAATGTCTAATCGAAGGGTCCGGCCGCTGGGACCTTCTGCGATCTTCGGCCCGGCACCTCTGCGTTCTTAAAATTTATGTTCAGAATGCTGGCTGCTCTAGGCTTTAGGCAGCCGTCGTCATCAGGCCTCCTCCATTAATGTCTATGGGAGATATATGGAGGGGGTGTGATGGTTGTGGTCGCTCGTAATCTGGCACAAGGGGAGTTCGCACGGAGTGGATTTCGCTTGTGCATGCGGATTACGGGGGTCCCAGCGGCCGGACCCACTATACCCCCCAGTTCAGACATCTTATCCCCTATGTTTTTGGATAGTAAATAAGATATTTGGGGCAGAGTACCCCTTTAAGAGATAATGTAACATAGTATTTAAAGCACTGTGGCCGTCTCTTGAAAAGATGGAGCTGTAAATTGAAACTTGAAAAACAATGTCTACATGTGCTTGAGGCTTCACAGTGGCAATAAGTGGCCAACCTCAGGTGATTCTTGAATAAATATATTTCTCTACAGAAAGAATTTGTAGCCATACTTTGTCTGCTCATATCAACCCAGGGTGACATTGTGATGTATCTATATTCCATCTGAAAGCTTCTTTGACAAATGGAAATATGGCAAAAAATGATAAATGCGTCTAAGCACTTCAATGTTACTGTATGTCAAATCTGAACAGGAAAAATATGTTTGTTTTCTTGTCACTGCTGAGGAATTTTTACTTAAGCTGAATTGATTAATCAAATAACATGAAACCAAATAAACAATTAAAATTACAGTTTTGCAGTTTTTCTTTTTTTTTTAAATTTAACTGTTTATTGCAGTTTTTCTATACCTCCAAATATATCCTCCAAATATAATAATGTTGACAACTGTAAATAGATTACTGCCTTTCTCTAGATCAAAACTGTCACATTTTAGGTAGGATAATTCAATGAACTTGTGTCTTTTTTGAACATTATCAACTATTAAACTATATACGTATTACATATACACAATTATAAAGTCATGGGCAAAAGTTTGCTGTTGCGGCGGTGTTGTTTATTCTGCTGCTATCTCCATTGTCTTTCTGCAGGTAACTGTCGGGCAACTCAGCATGTACATTTCAGAGGAGTCGTGAATTTATTTATAAGCATCATTATTGCTAGGTCAGTGCGGCATTTATAAGTATTGACAGTTAGGATTTACAAGACGAGTATTAAAACATTGCCCCCAAATACATATTAATATATGTGGAACTTTATTTAATTTTTGATTTTTGATTAAAGCTCTTTACTGTCCATACAGTTTTGACATTTAACCTGTTAAGGACGCAGGGCGTACCTGTTTGCACTGCACCCGCTCCCACGACATAACCCGATCACGCTGATGTCCAGTATTAACCCATAAGACATGGTGATCAATGTCGAAAGTAAAAAAAAAAATCATTCCCGGCAGCTCAGTCAGTCCGATCGGGACCACCGCGTTGAATCTGCGGTTGTCCCGATCAGCTGTTAGGACACGTGGAGGGTCCCTACCTTCCTCCTTGTTGTCCGATCAACGATTCACTGCTCTGTGCCTGAGATCCAGGCAGGAGCAGTGAAGCGCCGATAACACTGATCAATGCAATGCTGTGACATAGCATTGATCAGTGTTTGCAATCAGACTATTGCATGTTAAAGTCCCCTATGGGGGCTATAACAGTGCAAAAAAACATGTGAACAAATAGTTAATAAATGTGAATTAACCCCTTCACTTATACAAGTTTGAATCACCTCCATTTTCACATAAAAAAAACTGTATATAAAAATAAATATAAACATTAGAGATGAGCGAATCGAAGCTGAGGAACCCGATTTCCTTACAGATTTCAGGGAATATTTGATTTGCAACGAATGCAAATATCGCCGTGATTCTATCACGTGAATTACTTCATTAAACTCCATTTACTGCGGTGCAGCCTCCAGGGCATATAAAATGGCGGATCCACATGTCAGTACATGGGGCAAGGAACGCTGGGGAGGCAGGAAGGCAAGGCGGGAAGGGAAGTAGGCGGGATGACCCTTAATCACATGCAGGATGAAGCCTATCAGCAGCCAGTCACCCCTGTGATGTCATAGCCCTATATTATCGGCAGCAATGATTCCGGCTTCTCACTTCATTACAATACACTGCGCAGTCCAGCAGCGTTTAACATCCTCCTAGTCACATCAGCGTTCTCGTGGATGGAAAGCATAGTTTTTTTCACTGAAAAGGAGTTTTAACTTCCCAGTCACTTTCTTCGAAATAGTATTACAGAGAGGGTCAGATAGCTGTATGTTAGCTCATACATTTCAACAAGCTGCCTCAACTTCATAAACCTTAGCATAGGAGGCAGGAATAATAATTCAGTGTCTTTGTTCCACAAAAAAATGATCTGCTGGTTATACTAGTCTGTAAACGGTATATTACACAGCAGTCCAATCCTAATAGTCTTTGACAGAGTGCAATTTTGTGTTTCGTACACACTTTTTTTTGGCTGCAGCAGTGTACTGATGGTGCTTTAGGGGTGCTGTAGCACATTTTTCTGCCCTCATAAGTGCATACTGCATACGTACATCTAAGTAGTGTACTATTTTGTACCTGTTAATCTGTCAAGGGCCTACATACTGTGAAAGGACAGACAAAAGTAATCACTGGCTGGTGTTTTACAAAAATACACAGTTTTTAGGCATACTGTAGCCCATTTTTCTGCCCTCATCAGTGCTTACCGCATACATACTACTAGTACATACTACATCTAAATAGTGTACTAATTTGTACTTGTTAAAAAATCTTTTCAGGACACAATGATGCCCCGCTTACCTCTCTAGGCCCCGCATTAACTTTAAAAGCGCAGGGGCCGCTGGAAGGTAGCGCATTCAGGGACGTCACTGACGTCCCGTGCGTGCGCCAATAGAAGAGCGGAGCGGTGAAGAGGACGCGCGCATGGTAAGTCACCACTCACCAGCACGTCATCTTCAGTGTTCCGACCACCGCTACTCTCCGGTCCCGGGACCTACTGCTATGGCCCATAGGCCGTAGCAGTAGATCGTAACCCCGGACCAGATAGTGGTGTCGGAACACTGCGGCAGTAAACAGGCATACAGCCTCCAGCCATACACTGTATATGGTTGAAGACTGTATGTCTGTGGGGGAACTGTACTGCACCTAATGTGGGGGAACTATACTGCATCTAATGTGGGGGAACTATATGGCCAACCTAATGTGGGAAACTGTACTGCACCTAATGTGGGGGAACTATACTGCACCTAATGTGGGGAACTATACTGCACCTAATGTGGGGGGAACTATACTGCACCTAATGTGAGGGAACTCTACTGCACCTAATGTGGGGGGAACTATACTGCAGACAAAGAAATAGGATATCCGGCACCCAACTCGGATTAAAATTCCAGACTTTAATTCAAATCAAGTTAAAATCCAAATACAGCATACAAGAACAAAAAATTATAAAAGAGCACAAACGTGTTTCGGCTTATTAATAAGTCTTAGTCATAGCCATGCTGTATTTGGATTTTAACTTGATTTGAATTAAAGTCTGGAATTTGAATCCGAGTTGGGAACCGAATATCCTATTTCCTTGTCTGCAATCATACCACCTGGGAACCCAGTCTCAGTGTTACGATCCCGAGCTTCCACGAGGAGAGGTTGTGCTGGACGCCTGGACTTAAATAACAGTGAGTGAGCTGATCTATATGTTTTCTATCTAAATACGGAACCATACTGCACCTAATGTGGGGGAACTATACTGCCAACCTAAAGTGGGGGAATTGCACTGCCAACTCAGGTCCGGCCTTACGTGCTCAGGCGCCATGTGCGAGCTAACCTTGTGGTGCCCCCCCTATTTCCCCATAAACATACACAAAGAAGAAAAAAATCTTTGTAACAAATATTTTTTTTAAATATTTAATCAGTTCCATGTCCCCCTTCACCAGTCCCCAGCCCCCTTTAATCAGATGCAGTATAGTTCCCCCACATTAGGTGCAATATAGCTCTCCACATTAGGTGCAGTATAGTTCCCCACATTAGGTGCAGTATAGTTCCCCCACATTAGATACCATACAGCTCCCCACATTAGGTGAAGTGCAGTTCCCCCACATTCGGTGCAGTATAGTTCCCCCACGTTAGGTGCAGTATAGTTCCCCCACATTAGGTGCCATATAGTTCCCCACATTAGGTGCAGTATAGTTCCCCCACATTAGGAGCAGTGCAGTTCCCCCACATTAGGTGCAGTATAGTTCCCCCACATTAGGTGCCATATAGTTCCCCACATTAGGTGCAGTATAGTTCCCCCACATTAGGTGCAGTATAGTTCCCCCACATTCGGTGCAGTATAGCTCTCCACATTAGGTGCAGTATAGTTCCCCCACATTAGGTGTCATATAGTTCCCCACATTAGGTGCAGTATAGTTCCCCCACATTAGGTGCAGTATAGTTCTCCACATTAGGTGCAGTATAGCTCTACACATTAGGTTGGCAGTATAGTTCCCCACATTAGGTGCAGTATAGTTCCCCACATTAGGTGCAGTATAGTTCCCCACATTAGGTGCAGTATAGTTCTCCAGATTAGGTGCAGTATAGCTCTACACATTAGGTAGGCAGTATAGTTCCCCACATTAGGTGCAGTACAGTTCCCCCACATTAGGTGCAGTGCAGTTCCCCACATTAGGTGCAGTATAGTTTCCCACATTAGGTGCAGTATAGTCCCCCCACATTATGTGCAGTATAGTCCCCCCACATTAGGTGCAGTATAGTTTCCCCACATTAGGTGCAGTATAGTTCCCCACATTATGTTAAGTATTGTTCTCCACATTAGGTGCAGTATAGCTCTACACATTAGGTTGGCAGTATAGTTCCCCACATTAGGTGCAGTACAGTTCCCCCACATTAGGTGCAGCACAGTTCCCCCACATTAGGTGCAGTTCAGTTCCCCCACATTTGGTGTAGTACAGTTTCCCCCACATTAGGTGCAGTACAGTTCCCCCACATTTGGTGTAGTACAGTTTCCCCCACATTAGGTGCAGTACAGTTCCCCAACATTAGGTGCAGTATAATTCTCCACATTAGGTGCAGTATAGCTCCCCCATTAGGTGCAGTATAGTTCCCCCACATTAGGTGCAGTATAGTTCCCCACATTAGGTGCAATATAGTTCTCCACATTAGGTGTTGCATAGTTCTCCCCACATTAGGTACAGTATAGTTCTCTCCACATTAGGTGCAGTATAGTTCCCCCACATTAGGTGTAGTATAGTTCCCCCACATTAGGTGCAGTTTAGTTCCCCCACATTAGGTGCAGTATAGTTCCCCCACATTTGGTGCAGTATAGTTCCCACACATTAGGAGCAGTATAGTTCCCCACATTAGGTGCAGTATAGTTCCCCCACATTAGGTGAAGTATAGTTCCCCCACATTAGGTTCATTTTAGTTCCCCCACATTAGGTTCAGTTTAGTTCCCCCACATTAGGTGCAGTATAGTTCCCCCACATTAGGTACAGTATAGTTCCCACACATTAGGTGCAGTATAGTTCTCCACATTAGGTGTTGTATAGTTCTCCCCACATTAGGTGTAGTATAGTTCCCCCACATTAGGTGCAGTATAGTTCTCCCCACATTAGGTGCAGAATAGTTCCCCCACATTAGCTGCAGAATAGTTACCCCACATTAGGTGCAGTTTAGTTCCCCCACATTAGGTGCAGTATAGTTCCCCCACATTAGGTGTAGCATAGTTCCCACACATTAGCTGCAACATAGTTCCCCACATTAGGTGCAGTATAAATTCTCCCCACATTAGGTGCAGTATAGTTCCCCCACATTAGGTTCAGTACACTTCCCCCACATAAGGTGTTGTATAGTTCCCCCACATTAGGTGCAGTATAGTTCCCCCACATTAGGTGCAGTATAGCTCGGAGCTATGCTGCACCTAATGTGGAGAACTATACTGTACCTAAAGTGGGGAACTATACTGCACCTAATGTGGAGAACAATACTGCACCTAATGTGGGGAACTATATTGCACCTAATGTGGTGAGCTATTAGCTGCCCACATTTGGTGCAGTATAGTTCCCCCACAGACATACCATACAGCCTTCAGCCATATTCAGTGGTGCTGGTGACTTACCATACTGGCCGGCGCGCGTCCTCCTCGATGCTCCGCTCCTCCGTTGCTATGGGCACACACACGGGACGTCAGTGAAGTCCCTGCGTGCGCTATCTACCGGCAGCCCCTGCGTTTTTAAAGTTAACACGGGGGCCGCCGCAGAAAGGTAACAGGGACATCCTTGTGTCCTGAAAAGATCTTTTGGGACACAGGGATGTCCCGGATGCAACGGGGGCCCCTTGCAGGCTGCTCAGTGGCGGCCGCGGTTCCCCCCTAATGCTAGCCCTGGTAATACACACAGGCTCTGCATCCTATGATCCTTCTGCAGTGTATTTTATGAAGTGACTGGCCGCAAGATGGCTGATGATTATATAGGGCTGTGACATCACAAGGGTGACTGGCAGCTGATGGGCTGCATCCTGCATGTGATTCAGGGTCATCACATGCCTTGCCTTGCCTTCCCGCCTTCCCAGCATTCCTTGCCCCTTGTACTGACATGTGGATCCACCATTTTAGATGAGCTGGAGCCTGCACCTCAGTAAATAGAGTTTAATGAATCGATTTGCGCCATAGAATCGCTGCAATATTTGCGTTAGTTGCAAATTGAATATTTCCTGAAATTTTTAACTAATTCGGGTTCATCAGTTTTGATTTGCTCATCTCTAGTTGCGTTGCTCCATCCTCTATTGGGTGGTACAATAATTCATATGCAAGGTGTGAAGCTGAGGCCTTCCATTCACCCACTAAAAAAGCCCAGTTGAAGTACAGAAAAAGCAGATTAGGAGAATTTGACCTAAACAGCTGCATCCCACACCACCCTATGCTGAAGGAATGTCAATTGATGATCTAATATTTGAAAATAGATATTTTGTTAGACATGAATATTTCTTAATGCAGTTTTTTAATGCGTTTATTTTAAACTTGAGTGCACAGTCTTTTTCGAAAATAACATCAGAGGCTTGGATATGTTTTGTTTCGTGCAAATTTGGTTATGAGACAGAATATAATATGCACTGTCTCGCATGTATAAAATCAAAGGGTTGGGATTTTGTTTTCTTTCATATGTTAGAACTTCAGAAAGAAGTATCCCCTGTAGGGGAAGAGATCCTTGAAAACGGCCTCAGAATGAAAAATTATGTTTGAAAGTAATAAAAAGGCAAAGCTGTTGCAATACCAGCATACCTAGAATTAATTAGTTAGGAAACACACAAAAAAAAAAAAAAAAGAACAAAAATATAGACATATCCTGTTAAACAGGAATGTGCAGACAACACACTTTCCTTTTGTTATTATACAATACATCTTAACTCCTTAAGGACTCAGCCCATTTTGGCTTTAAGGACCCAGCAAATTTTCTTTTTTAGGTATAGAGAAGTTCATGAAAAATTTGAGTTTTAAGAAATATTGCATTAAATATCTGATGGAAAGAAAAACACTATCCAACGAACAGTACTTACATTCAAATCTAAAGAAAAAATCCACATTCTACCCTATACAGGAAATAAGTAGTGAAATGGATGCCTTCAAGGTAGCAGTATCAAATTAAGTCAGAAAATTAAATACATCTACTAAAACACGGAATAACCTAACTAAGAAAGAAATAACAGCAATAAATCAACTACAAGACAACAATCAAATAACAGTCCGCCCGGCAGACAAAGAAGGTGCACTTGTTATCTGGGAAACAGAAAAATACCTTAAGGAATGTCTCAGACAATTGGAGGACCAAAACATCTATGAATGTCTTCAAAAAGACCCAACATTCCAATATGCCACGGAACTGGAAGAACTTTGTACAAAAGCACTGGATGAACATATTTTATCAAAAGAGGAGTTCGATTTTATACAGAGCACAGAGTAAAGACTTGCACTATTTTATTGTCTCCCGAAGGTACATAAACACTCTACAGAATCTCCCGGGAGACCTATTGTATCAGGTATACAATCCCTAACTTCTAATCTGTCCCAATATGTGGACAGATTTCTACAGCCATATGTGAAAAATGTTAAATCCTACTTAAAAGATACAACAGACACCATAAAGCTAGTAGAAGATCTATGCTGGGAAGAAGGCTGAAAATTGGTGACCCTAGACGTGAGCTCATTATACACATGCATTGACCACGAACAAGGCACACAAGCAGTGTGTCAGAGATAGAGATAGAGCGAATCGAAGTTGACGAACCCGAATTCATTGCGAATTTTATGAAAAATTTGAATCGCAACGAATACGAATATCGCCGCGATTCTATCGCACGGATCGCTTCATTAAACTCCATTTGACAGCGTTCCAGGCTATTGGAGACCTAAGATGGCGAATCCACATGTGAGTACATGGGGCAGGGGATTATGGGAGGGCGGGAAACAGTGGCGGGAATGAAGGTAGGCGGGCTGACCCTGAACCACATATGAGATGCAGCCTATCAGTGTTCACTGACCCCTGTGATGTCACAGCCCCTATATAATCGGCAGGCAATGTTGACTCTCTTCATTTCATCTATGCACTCAGATGGAGAGGACGGAACTGCGTGTGTGAATAGCTCATACCACAGCGTTACTGTGGAGAGGAGAACGCCGCGAGCGCTCCCGGGAGGAGCAGGGACCCGGAGCGCTTTGCGTAACAGTACCCCCCCCTTAGGTCTCCCCCTCTTTTTATCTGCTTGTCCCTTCATACGAGACGAGGCCATTGGGAGCGACTCTTGAGTCTCCTTCCAGATAACGGAGAAGTCCTGGGTTAGTTCATCTAGGGCAGGAACTCCAGAAGAAGTGGAAATGGGGAGGGGGGGCAGGGGGTGTTACCAGGAAGGGGGCTATGAGGAGGCAAGATCTCTGCTTGCTTTTTGCCGAAAAAATCCGAAAAATCCTGGTAAGCCTTGGGAGGGACCGGTAAGGGTGGAACCTCAGGAGTTAGACAAATGGGAGCAGATGTGAGGCATCGTTTGCGACAAGAAGGACCCCAATTTTTGATCTCCCCGTTGGTCCAGTCAAGGGTGGGAGAATGACGTTGGAGCGATGGCAGACTGAGGAGGACTTCAGAGGTGCAGTTGGGCAGAACAAAAAATTAAATTTTTTCGTGATGCAGTCCAATGCTCATAAGCAGGGGTTCTCTGCGGTAACGCACAGTGCAGTCCAATTTTTCTCCGTTGACAGAAGAAATGTAGAGCGGCTTGACGAGACGGGTTACTGGGATGCTGAAACTATTAACAAAAGAGGCCAAAATAAAATTTCCTGCAGAACCAGAGTCCAAGTAGGCCACAGCTGAGAAGGAGGAGTTGGCAGAAGGAGAAATCCGCACTGGCACAGTGAGAAGTGGAAAAGCAGAATTCACACCAAGGGACGCCACTCCCACGTGAACAGGGTGCATGCGTGCGTTTCCCAGATGTGGGGGACGAATAGGGCAGTCCACTAGGAAATGTTCGGTACCAGCGCAGTACAGGCATAAATTTTTATCTCTGCGACGAGACCTCTCTTCATGGGTCAGGCGGGACTGATCCACTTGCATAGCCTTCTCGGCGGGAGGCACAGGGGTAGATTGCAAAGGATTCTGGGAGAGAGGTGCCCAGAGATCAAGGTCCTTTTCCTGGCGGAGCTCCTGGTGTCTTTCAGAAAAACGCATGTCGATGTGGGTGGCCAAATGGATAAGTTCAGACAGGTTAGCAGGAATTTCTCGTGCGGTCAGTACATCTTTGATGTTGCTGGATAAGCCTTTCTTGAAGGTCGCGCAGAGGGCCTCATTGTTCCAGGCTAGCTCTGAGGTGAGGGTACGAAACCTGATGGCGTATTCGCCTACGGAAGAACTTCCTTGGACTAGGTTCAGCAAAGCAGTCTCGGCAGAGGAGGTCCGGGCTGGCTCCTCGAAGACACTACGGACTTCAGCGAAGAAGGACTGGAAAGTGGCTGTGGCAGGATCATTGCAGTCCCAGAGCGGTGTGGCCCATGACAAGACTAACTACGAAAGCCACCTTAGACCGTTCTGTGGGAAATTGGTCCGACAACATCTCCAAGTGTAGGGGACATTGAAACAGGAAACCACGGCAGAGTTTAGAGTCCCCATCAAATTTGTCCGGCAGGGACAAGCGGAGGCTACGGAGGAGGTGCAGGAGCTGGCGGAGGAGATGGTTGCTGTAGCTGTGGCAGAAGTTGCTGTAGCATGGCTGTCAACTGCGACAGCTGCTGTCCTTGTTGGGCGATCTGTTGGGATTGCTGGGCGACCACCGTGGATAGGTCAGCAAGGCTTGGCAGCGGCACCTCAGCGGGATCCATGGCCGGATCTACTGTCAGGATTCGGCAGGCTGGTGGTGGATCCTCTGTGTCAGTGAGGGATTGGCGTGGACCGTACCGGTGGACCGGTTCTAAGTTGCTACTGGTATTCACCAGAGCCCGCCGCAAAGCGGGATGGTCTTGCTGCGGCGGTAGCAACCAGGTCGTGTCCACCGGTAGCGGCTCAACCTCACTGACTGCTGAGACTGGCGTGGTACAGAAGGACAAGGCAAGAGCAAGGTCGGACCTAGCAGAAGGTCAGTGCAGGCAGCAAGGGTCGTAGTCAGGGGCAACAGCAGAAGGTCTGGAACACAGGCTTGGGACATACACAAAACGCTTTCACTGGCACAAGGCAACAAGATCCGGCAATGCTGGTAAGGGGAAGTGAGGTAATATAGCTAAGGAGCAGATGGGAGCTAATCACACTGATTGGGCCAGGCACCAATTAGTGGTGCACTGGCCCTTTAAATCGCGTGTACCCTAGAGAGCGGAGCCGTGTGCGCCAGGACGTGACAGCCGGGGAACGGGACAGGTGAGTAGATTGGGATGCGACCCGCGAGCGAGTGTCAGTTCAGCGCTCCCGGTCAGCGGCCCTGACCGGGGCGCTGAAGAGAGGAGAACGCCGCGAGCGCTCCGGGGAGGAGCAGGGACCCGGAGCGCTCGGCGTAACAGTTACACTGCAACTGCTAGTCACATCAGCATCAGGGAAAGACATGAGTGCAGAGTACTTTGCTGTAACACTGAGAAGGATCATTGCTAGCTAAACCTCCTATTCACGTTATTGAGCATTGCAGCAGAGAGGGGCAGATAGCTGTCAGCTGCCTCATACAGATCTCCAAGCTGCCTGAACTTTCTGAAGCGTCTTATCTCCTAATTTTTTCAGCCCAATTGAGTTTATTTTTTTTGCTCCACAAATCTTCTGATGCTCAGAATTGTGTGACAGAGTGCAATTTAGGGTTTAATCCCTGGATTTTTTTTTCTTGTGGTGCTGCACTGTTGGGTCCTGCTGCTGTTCAGAAATAAGTCATATTAGTGTGGACTTTAGTGCCTTTTTACCATTTTTCACCTGTTACTCTGTCTCTGTGCTAAATTCAGGGTTATACCACACGTTATACACCTGCCGGTGTTTTAAAGAAAAAAAGGTTTTTCCTGAGTACAAATACGCTTAACAGTGGCCTTTTCATTGCAAAGGCCCTAAATTCAAGCAAATAGCGTACCATATACCACCTTTTTTTCTGTCTCTGTGCTAAATTAAGTGTTATACCACACGTTATACACCTGCCAGTGTATTAAAGAAAAAAAAGGGTTTCCTGCATAAAAATACACTTAACAGTGGCCTTAACATTGCAAAGGGCCTAAATTCAAGCAAATAGTGTACCATATACCACCTTTTTTTCTGTCTCTGTGCTAAATTAAGTGTTATACCACATATTATGCACCTGCCGGTGTATTAAAGAAAAAAAAAAAAGGTTTTCCTGCGTATAAATACGCTTAAGAGTGCGCTCATCATTGCAAAGGGCATACATACAACCAAGTAGTGTACTATTTAGTACCTGTATTTCTGTCTCTGTGCTAAATTCAGTGCTATTCCACGCATTAGTATGGTGTATTTAAAAAAAAAAGTGTTTTTTCTGCATTGAACTTGATGGACATATGTATTTTTTCGACCGTACTAACTATGTTACTATGTAACTATGAAATACACATACCAGTGCGCTCATCAGTGCAAAGGGCATACATACAACAAAGAAATGTACTATTTAGTAACTGTTATTCTCTCTAGGGCCTATATACTTTGAAAGGACAGCCGTAAGTAATCGCCTGCTGCTGTTCTATACCCTCATAAACGCAAGTATGTCAGGCAGGCAAGTGCCAGGACGTGCACAGAGAAGGGGCAGAGGCCTACATACATCAGGCAGAGTTGGCAGCAGACTTGGGGCGAGTGGCAGCAGGAGTCGCAGCAATAGGCCTGAGCTCCCGTTAACACCCAGCAGTCGTGTCGTCGACCCATCTCTCCTCGTCAATTGGTTTGCACACTCATCCTCATCATCACAAGCGACATCTGACTACCCCAGTCAAGAGTCGGTGGGTTCCTCAGACACAACCCTCAGTTGGCATGGCCCGGGAGCAGTCCCTGTAATCCCATTGCCTTTGTCCTATGCTGTTCCCTCTCCCAAAGAAGTATCTCATGCTTTGGGTTGAGCTCAGCTATTTAGCGAGGACGATGTAATAGAGGACAGTCAGCATCTAATGGGCAGCCAAGAATGTGAGGAGACATGCATCCCTTGCTCTGCAAGGGGGCAAGTAGTGATGCGGAGAGTGACGTGGGAGGCAGTGTTTCAATTTTTCAGGGTCCTGAGGCAGATACTGTTGTGGAACACGAGGAGGACATCAGTGACGTGCACACATCTTTTGATGATGATGAAGCCGATTGCAATTGGGAGCCGGGTGCAGAAGCCGGGGCTTCATCATCATCAGGAGAAGAGATTTGCTCTTTGTCTATGAGGCAGCAAGGCGGTAGCACGGTTTGCAATCAGCATGGTGGTGGCAGTAGTGGAAATTCAGGAGCCAAACTTGCCAGGGGGAGACCACCTGCTTCGCTGCAAGCTACCATTCAGGGAGGTAGTGGAACAGGGGTTCCTGGAGACTGCGCCAATAGCAGTGAAATAGTGCGAACTACGGGTGGGAAAATCAGCTACTCTGTGGTGTGGTTGTTCTTCATAAAGAATCCAGAGGACCTTAGCGTAGTCACATGCAAAATCTGTCGGCAGAAAGTGAAGCGTGGCCAGGGTCCCAATCTCGGCACCACGGCCCTGCGTCAACACATGATTCGCCACCATAAAGCGGCCTGGGATAACTGTGGCTCCGAGGTAGTGGTCCAGCCTGATGCATCACCCAGTGGCCATCCGCTCCCTCCGTCATCCAGCCAAGGCTCCACCACCTCAGCCGAAGGGAGCATTGTGACAAACCCTCCTTCTTGCGCTCATGCTTCTTCCGCTCATTGTCAGCCATTCCGCCAACAATCGATCGGCGAAGCCATGTCCAAGAGACTACAGTATGCGCCCACTCATCCAACGGCGCAGAAGTTGAATGTGTTCCTGTCCAAGTTGCTGGTGTTGCAGTCCCTCCCTTTCCAACTGGTGGACTCTTCAGGTTTCAGGGAATTGATGGCTTGCGCCGAGCCAAGGTGGAGAGTCCCAAGCCGTGATTTCCTTGCGAAGAAGGCAGTACCAGCCCTGCATAAGTTTGTACAAGAGAAGGTGGACCAGTCCTTGAGCCTGTCGGTGTGTTCAAAAGTGCACGGCAGCGCCGACGTGTGGAGCTGTAACTACGGGCAGGAACAATCCATGTCTTTTACGGCCCACTGGATAAATGTTGTTCCTGCACAGCCACAACAGCAACTTGGACAGGTCTCACCGCTTACTCCTCCACGCTCTGGCTCCCAGGCAGTTGGTCCTTTTACAGTGTGCGTCTCCTCCTCCTTCTCCCCCGTGTCCTCGGCCTCCACTGCATGTCCAAATCTCGGTGGCCCTTCATCATACCATGTGTATAGAGCACAGCTGTGTCAAGCCGTCCTTCACATGGTTTGCCTTGGCGAACGGAGTCACACAGGGGAGGAACTGCTAAAGTTCATTAGGGAAGAAATCCGAGTATGGCTTACTCCTTGAAATCTGGAAATGGGAATCATTGTGACCGACAATGGGAAGAACATTGTGGCCGCGCTGCGACAAGGAAGTGTGAACCATTCACCCTGCATGGCACACGTGTTGAATCTGGTTGTCAAGAAGTTCATCAAGTCTTCACCCCATTTGCAAGACGTCCTGACAATGGCAAGGAAACTGTGCATGCTCTTCAGCCACTCGTACACTGCAAAGCACACTTTGCTTGAGCTGCAGCGTCAGAACGGTATCCCACAACTTAGTCTCATTTGTGACGTTGCCACACATTGGAATTCCACCCTCCATATGTTGGACAGACTATACGAACAAAGAAAAGCCATCACGGACTTTTTGATGATACAAGCAGATAGGAGTACTCCCCTGTGTAACTTCAATGTGAACTAGGCATTTTTTGTTAGTCGCTCGAACTACGCCATGAACAACATAATTCCACTCCTACATTTACTCCAAAAAATGATTGAAAACATGGCTGGTCACGGCAATGGAGATGTTGCTCCTACATCAGAAGGCTACATGAGTCCTGTGGGGGATGAACTGGAGGAGGATGATGAGGGGAAGAGCGGAGCACAGTTTACGGTGGATGAGATGGACGGTGTTTCTGGTCATTGGACAGTAGAGGAGGAACAGGAGCAGCCAGAGGAGCTGGAGGGTTATTACGAGGGAGGCGAGACAGAGGACCAAAACACACCGTGGCAGTGTGCAGTGGAGATGGAGGCAGGTAGTCCCAGCGAGTCACTGTCACAAATGGCACGATGCATGCTTGCGTAGTGACCCCCGAATTGTCAAAATTTATCAGCGCGATGACTTCTGGATCTCCACCTTATTAGACCCTCGCTAATGGGGGCCTTTTTTACAGGACAAACTGACCTACTTCAGGGAGCTTCTACGTAGTCGGTTGGCTGATGCCTATTGGCCACATGGTCCATCCACTCGCAGGTCTGACTCGGGGGGCCCACTGCGCTCACCTTCCACTGCCATGGCTGCTGGGGAGGGGAGGGGTGGCAGGAGCAGTACCGGCTCAATCAGCAGCAGCCGGAGTCTACAGTTGTTGATGAGTAGCTTCCTTCAGCCGCATAGTGAAGCTACTCATCAGAAGCAGGTGGACATGGAGCAGGACCTGAACCAGCAGGTGGTGGCTTACATCGACATGACCCTGCCAACAACCGTTGAAGATCCGCTGGACTTCTGGGCAGCCAAACTCGATTTATGGCCGCAATTAGCTGAGTTTTGCCTGGAAAAGCTGTCCTGCCCAGCCAGTAGTGTGCCATCAGAGTGGGTGTTTAGTGCGGCCGGGGCCATAGTCACCCCAAGGTGAACTCGTCTGTCCACTAAAAATGTGGAGAGACTGACGTTTGTCAAGATGAATCAGGGATGGATCAGCCAGGATTTCCAGCCACCAATGACAGATTGGTCTGAGTAGATTGACCATTCTCCTACAACAAAATTTTCTCTATTGTGGTAGGTTATGAAACCCTCTAGGGCAGACCTGGGCATGCCCAAACAGTGAACAACTGTCTCAGCATGCTGGAAGTTGTAGTTGCTTACCTCCAGCTGTTGCATAACTACATCTCCCAGCATGCTCTTCGTCGATCAGTACATGCTGGGAATTGTAGTTTTGCAACAGCGCGAGGCACACTGGTTGGAAAATACATCAGTAACAGAACCTAACTGAAGGTTTTCCAACCAGTGTGCCTCCAGCTGTTGCAAAAGTACAACTCCCAGCATGCATGGTCTCTCAGAACATGCTGGGAGTTGTAGTTTTGAAACAGCTAGAGGTTTGCCCCCTCATGTGAATGTACAGGGTACATTCTCACGGGCAGTTACACTGAGTTTCCTGCTTCAAGTTTGAGCTCCGGCAAATTTTTCCCCGCAGCGCAAACTCATTGCGGGAAACTCACCATAACCCGCCAGTGCACATGTACCCTAAAAACACTACACTACACTACACTAACACAAAATAAAGAGTAAAACACTACATATAAACCCCTTACACTGTCCCCCCAATAAAAAAGAAAAACGTATTGTACGGCAGTGTTTCCAAAACAGAGCCTCCAGCTCTTGCTCTGCAGGCGCACAACTATGCTCAGGAGTGAGAGCGCACTATGTACATTTGAGGCCTAAATTAGTGGTTTGCACAGGGGTGGCTGATTTTACAGCGTTTCTGACATAAACGCAAAAAAATGAATACCCACATGTGACCCCATTTTTGAAACTGCATCCCTTATGGAACGTAACAAGGGGTATAGTGATCCTTAACACCCCAAAGGTGTTTGACAAATTTTCGTTAAAGTTGGATGGGAAAATGAAAAAAAATAAATTAATAAAAATGCTGGTGTTACCCTAAATTGTTCATTTTCACAAGGGAAAATAGGAAAAAAGCCCCCCAAAATTTGTAACCCCATTTCTTCTGAGTAAGGAAATACCCCATGTGTGGACGTAAAGTGCTCTGCGGGCGAACTACAATTCTCAGAAGAGAAGAAGCGACATTGGGCTTTTGAAGAGAAAATTTGTCCGGAATTGAAGGCCACGTGTATTTACAAAGCCCCTATAGTTCCAAAACAATGGACCCCCCCACATGTGACCCTATTTTTGAAACTACACCCCTCATGTAATGTAATAAGGGGTACAGTGAGCATTTACACCCAACAGGTTTCTGAGAGATTTTTGGAACAGTGGTCCGTGAAAAATTTTATTATTCATTTGCACAACCCACTGTTTCAAATATCTGTCAAACGCCAGTGGGGTGTAAATACTCACTGCACCTCTTATCAAATTCTGTGAGGGGTTTAGTTTCCAAAATGTGGTCACATGTGGGGTTGTCCACGTTTCTGGCACCACGGGGGGCTTTGTAAACACACATGGCCCCTGACCTCCATTCCAAACAAATTCACTCTCCAAAAGCTCAATGGCGCTCCTTCTTTTCTGAGCATTGTAGTTCGGCGGCAGAGCACTTGGCGTCCACACATGGGGTATTTCCATTCTCAGAAGAAATGGGGTTACAAGTTTTGGGGGGTAATTTTCTCCTAGTATTTTCTCCTAGTCTCCTTGTAAAAAAAAGTAAAATTTGGGGAAAAAACTGCATTTTAGTGATTTTTGTTTTTTCATTTACACATCAAAAACCACGACAGCTGGGTCATCCCCAGCCCCCCCTAGTAATTTGTCCACCCTTTCCACCACATGCCGAACCTTGGCACCAGGGAGACAGCAAACCATTCGGTTGAGGTGGCTAAAAATCTAATTTTTCATTTTCACGTCGACACGTTAGCAAAAGTTTGTCAAGCACCTGTGGGGTGTTAAACCCCACAGGTGCTTGACAAACTTTTGCTAACGTGTCGACGTGAAAATGAAAAATTAGATTTTTAGCCACCTCAACCGAATGGTTTGCTGTCTCCCTGGTGCCAAGGTTAGGCATGTGGTGGAAAGGGTGGACAAATTACTAGGGGGGGCTGGGGATGACCCAGCTGTCGTGGTCTATGTGGGAACCAACGACAGAATACATGGTAGGTGGAGGTCCTTGAAGAATAATTACAAGGAACTATGTGCCAGGCTGAAGGGAAGGACCTCTAAGGTTGTGTTCTCTGGAATACTTCCTGTGCCATGCGCATCGCAGGAAAGACAGCGGGAGCTTAGGGAGTTAAATGCATGGCTTAAGTCGTTGTGTGAGGGGGAAGGGTTTGTTTTTTTTTAGAGCACTGGGCTGACTTTTCATTGGGGTACAAACTCTATTCTACGGATAATTTGCACCTGAATGGAAGGTGGTCTGCTGTGCTGGGGGAGAGAATCAGGGAAGGGGTGGATGAGTATTTAAACTAGGTGAGTGGGGGGGAGGATAATAAAGCAAAGAAAGCAGGCAGTGGGATGGATAGGTTAGAGAGGGGTCAGGACATAATGGTGGGTGGAGAGGAGTCCTGTGGGGGGAGGTTAAGAGCAGTGGATAAGGAGATTAATGCGTTACAAACCAGCTGTAAAAATAAATGTAGCCCGAAAAATTGTAATCCCAATAATTCAAAAAATTCCATTAGCCCCAATAACTCAATAACTACATTAAGCCCCATTAACTCAAAAAATACCGTTAGCCCCAATAACTTAAATAACAACGTTAGACGCAATAACGCAAAAAATCCCATTAGCCCCAATAGCTTAAACAATAACGTTAGACCCAATAACTCAAAAAATCCTATTAGCCCCAATAACTTAAATAGTACAATTAGCCCTTATAACTCAAATAATAACATTAACCCCAATAACTCTGAAAATCCCATTAGTGAGACTATATGTGTAAAACTTAATGGAAATGTAAAGTGTATGTTCACAAATGCCAGAAGCCTAGCAAATAAAATGGGGGAGCTTGAGGCCTTGATACTGGAGGAACATATTGATATAGTTGGGGTCACTGAGACATGGCTGGACTCCTCGCATGACTGGGCCGTTAATCTGCAGGGGTTTACATTGTTTCGCAAGGATAGAATGAACAGAAAAGGTGGTGGAGTCTGTCTGTATGTAAGAAGTGGTATGAAAGTCAGTGTGAACGATGCCATAGTGTGTGATGATTCTGAGGATGTGGAATCACTGTGGGTAGAATTACAAAAGGAGGGAAATACTGAAAAAATAATATTTGGTGTAATCAACAGACCCCCTAATATCACTGAAGAGATAGAAGGTCGGCTGTATAAACAAATAGAGAGGGCCGCCCGGGCAGGTACAGTGGTAATAATGGGAGATTTTAACTATCCAGATATAGATTGGGGCCGGGGGCTGGCTAAAACTACAAAGGGGAGAAAATTCCTAAATTTATTGCAGGATAATTTTATGGGCCAGTTTGTGGAGAACCCAAAAAGAGTGATGCCTTGTTGGATCTGATCATTTCCAACAAAGCAGAGCAGATTGTTAATGTAACTGTGCGGGAAAACCTTGGTAATAGCGACCAAAATATAGTTACTTTTGACTTAAAATGTAGAAAACAAAGACAGACGGGGAAAGCAAAAACATAGAACTTTAAAAAGGCAAATTTCCCTGGGCTGAGAGCTGCACTACAGGACATAGACTGGGGGGAGGTGTTCTCAAATACTGATACAGAAGGTAAATGGGACATCTTTAAATCAACTCTAAATAACTATACAGCTAAATATATACCAAAGGGGAACAAATATAAACGATTAAAACGAAATCCTACATGGCTGACAAATGAGGTTAAAAGAGCAATAAACAACAAAAAGAATAGCCTTCAAAAAATTCAAATCGGATGGGTCAGCTATAACATTTAAACAGTACAAGGAGCTTAATAAAATCTGTAAAAATGTAATAAAAACAGCAAAAATTCAAAATGAGAGACAGGTGGCCAAAGAAAGCAAAACTAATCCTAAATGTTTTTTAGATATATAAATACAAAAAAACCAAGGACAGAGCATGTAGGACCCCTTAATAATGATAATGGGGAGGTTGTCACGGGCGATCAAGAGAAGGCGGAGCTACTGAATGGGTTCTTTAGTTCTGTATACACTATGGAAAAAGGAGCTGACATTGGCCAGGTCAGTGCTGGTAACACATCATATAATGTACTAAACTGGCTTAATGTAGAGATGGTACAAGGTAAGTTAAGTAAAGTAAATGTAAGCAAATCTCCAGGGCCGGATGGACTACACCCAAGAGTTCTTAGAGAGGTAAGTTCAGTAATATCTGTACCCTTGTTCATGATATTTAGAGATTCTCTGGTGTCTGGTATTGTGCTAAGGGACTGGCGCAAGGCGAATGTGGTACCAATCTTCAAGAAGGGCTCTAGGTCTTCGCCAGGCAATTATAGACCGGTAAGTCTAACGTGCATTGTGGGTAAATTGTTTGAAGGACTTATAAGGGATTACATACAGGAATACATAGAGGATAATAGTATTATAAGTGATAGCCAGCATGAGTTTACTAAGGATAGAAGTTGTCAAACCAATCTAATTTGCTTTTATGAAGAGGTGAGTAGAAGCCTTGACAGAGGAATGGCTGTGGATATAGTGTTTCTGGATTTTGCTAAAGCGTTTGATACTGTCCCTCACAGACGTCTGACAGGTAAGTTAAGGTCCTTGGGCTTGGAAACTTTAGTTTGTAACTGAATTGAACACTGGCTCATTGATCGTACCCAGAGAGTGGTGGTCAATGATTCGTACTCTGATTGGTCCCCGGTTATTAGTGGTGTACCCCAAGGTTCAGTACTGGGCCCGCTGTTGTTTAATTTATTTATCAATGATAGAGAGGATGGTATTAACAGCTCTGTTTCTATCTTTGCAGATGACACCAAGCTTTGTAGCACGGTACAGTCTATAGAGGATGTGCATAAGTTACAAGATGACTTGGATAGACTAAGTGTCTGGGCATCCACTTGGCAAATGAGGTTCAATGTGGATAAATGTAAAGTTATGCATCTGGGTACTAAGAACATGCATGCATCGTATGTCTTAGGGGGGATTAAACTGGCAGAGTCACTGGTAGAGAAGGATCTGGGTGTACTTGTAGATCACAGACTACAGAATAGCATGCAATGTCAGGCTGCTGCTTCCAAAGCCGGCAGGATATTGTCATGTATAAAAAGAGGCATGGACTCGAGGGACAGGGACATAATACTCCCCCTTTATAAAGCATTGGTACGGCCTCACCTGGAATATGCTGTTCAGTTTTGGTCGCCTGTTCATAAAAGGGACACTGCGGAGTTGAAAAGGGTGCAGAGACGCGAGACTAAACTAATATGGGGCATGGAACATCTTAGCTATGAGGAGCGATTAAAGGAGTTACAATAGTTTAGTCTTGAGAAGAGACGTTTAAGGGGGGATATGATAAACGTATATAAGTATATAAATGGCCCATACAAAAAATATGGAGAAAAACTGTTCCAGGTTAACCCCTTAAGGACTCAGGGTTTTTCCGTTTTTGCACTTTCGTTTTTTCCTCCTTACCTTTTAAAAATCATAACCCTTTCAAATTTCCACCTAAAAATCCATATTATCGATTATTTTTTGCGTCGCCAATTCTACTTTGCAGTGACATTAGTCATTTTACCCAAAAATGCATGGCAAAACGGAAAAAAAAATCATTGTGCGACAAAATCGAAAAAAAAACGCCATTTTGTAACTTTTGGGGGCTTCCGTTTCTACGCAGTGCATATTTCGGTAAAAATTACACCTTATCATTATTCTGTAGGTCTATACGGTTAAAATGATACCCTACTTATATAGGTTTGATTTTGTCGCACTTCTGGAAAAAATCATAACTACATGCAGGAAAATGTATACGTTTAAAAATGTCATCTTCTGACATCTATAACTTTTTTATTTTTCCGGTATGGGGACTCATTTTTTGCGCCGTGATCTCAAGTTTTTATCGGTATGATTTTTGTTTTGATCGGACTTTTTGATCACTTTTTTTTCATTTTTTTAATGGTATAAAAAGTGACCAAAATACGCTTTTTTAGACTTTGGAATTTTATTGCGCGTACGCCATTGACCGTGCGGTTTAATTAATGATATATTTTTATAGTTCGGACATTTATAGTTCGGACGCAGCAATACCACATATGTTTATTTTTATTGTTTTTTACACTGTTTTATTTTTTTTATGGGAAAAGGGGGTGATTCAAACTTTCATTAGGGAAGGGATTAAATGACCTTTATTGACACTTTTTTTACATTTTTTTTGCAGTGTTATAGGTCCCATAGGGACCTATAACACTGCACACACTGATCTCCTATGCTGATCACTGGCGTGTATTAACACGCATGTGATCAGCATTATCGGCGCTTGACTGCTCCTGCCTGGATCTCAGGCACGGAGCAGTCATTCGTCGATCGGACACCGAGGAGGCAGGTAAGGGCCCTCCCGGTGTCCGATCAGCTGTTCGGGACGCCGCGATTTCACGGCGGCGGTCCCGAACAGCCCGACTGAGCAGCCGGGTCACTTTCAGTTTCACTTTAGAAGCGGCGGTCAGATTTGACTGCCGCTTCTAAAGGGTTAATACCGCACATCGCCGCGATCGGCGATGTGTGGTATTAGCCGCGTGTCCCGGCCGTTGATGAGCGCCGGGACCGAAGCGATATGATGCAGGATCGCGGCGCGATCCTGCTTCATATCGCGGGAGCCGGCGCAGGACGTAAATATACGTCCTGCGTCGTTAAGGGATTAAACCCCCCCAAAGGACGAGGGGGCACTCCCTCCATCTGGAGAAGAAAAAGTTTAGTCTAAAAGGGCGACACGCCTTCTTTACCGTGAGGACTGTGAATTTATGGAACGGTCTACCTCAGGAACTGGTCACAGCAGGAACAATTAACAGCTTTAAAACAGGGTTAGATACATTCCTGGAACAAAATAACATTAATGCTTATGCAGAATTATAATACTACATCCCTTTCCCTTATCCCCTTACACCCTTCCCTTCAATTCCCTGGTTGGACTTGATGGACGTATGTCTTTTTTCAACCATACTAACTATATGTAACACTAAAATTCTGGTGTTACCCCAAACTTTTCGTTTTCACAAGGAGTAACAGGAGAAAATGCCCCACAAAATTTGTAACCCCATTTCTCTCGAGTAAGGAAATACTTCATATGTGGTTGTTAAGTGATCTGCGGGTGCATTAGAGGGCTCAGAAGAGAAGGAGCAACATTGGGCTTTTGGAGAGCGAATTTTGCCGCATATCGCATTTAGGAAGCCCCCTTGATGCCAGAACGGTAAAAAAAAAAATACATGGCATACTATTTTGGTGCAGTGAGCATTTACACCCCACTGGCTTTTGACAGATCTTTGGAACAGTGGAACAGTGGGCTGTGCAAATAAAAAATTATATTTTTCATTTTTACAGATGACTGTTCAAAAAATCTGTCAGACACCTGTGGAGCGTAAATGCTCACTGCACCCCTTGTTACATTCCGTGAGGGGTGTAGTTTCCAAAATGGGGTCACATTTGAAGGGGGTCCATTATTCTGGCACCATAAGGGCTTTGTTAACACACATAGCCTTCAATTCCAGCCTTATTCTCTCTCAAAAAGCCCAATGGCGCCCCTTCTCTTCTGAGCATTATAGTTCACCCGCAGAGCACTTTACATCCACATATGGGTTATTTATATACTCACAAGAAATGGGGTTACAAATTTTGGGGGGGCTTTTTCCTAATACCCCTTGTGAAAATGAAAAATTTGGGATAACACCAGCATTTCAGGGGGAGAAAATGTAATTGTTTTAATTTTTAATTAAAGGGGTTATCCAGGAAAAATACTTTTTATTTTTTAATATATATCAACTGGCTCCAGAAAGTTAAACAGATTTGTAAATTACTTCTATTAAAAAATCTTAAACCTTTCAGTACTTATGAGCTTCTGAAGTTTAGGTTGTTCTTTTCTGTCTAAGTAATCTCTGATGACATGTGTCTCGGGAACCGCCCAGTTTAGAAGAGGTTTGCTATGGGAATTTGCTTCTAAACTGGATAGTTCCCGAGACACGTGTCATCAGAGATTACTTAGACAGAAAAGAAAAATCTTAACTTCAAAAGCTCATCAGTACTGAAAGGATTAAGATTTTTTAATAGAAGTAATTTACAAATCTGTTTAACTTTCTGGAGCCAGATGATATATATAAAAAAGTTTTTCCTGGAATACCCCTTTAATATCAAACTTTAACGAAAATTTGTCAAAGACCTGTGGGTTGTTAAGGCTCACTATACCCCTTGTTACATTCTGTAAGGGGTGTAGTTTACAAAATGGGGTCACATGTGGGATTTTTTTTGCGTTCATGTCAGAACCACTGTAAAGTTCAGCCACCCCTGTGCAAATCACCAATTTAGGCTTCAAATGTACACGGCGTTCTCTCACTCCTGAGCCAAGAAGTTTGTCCACAGTGCATTCTACGTTCACATATGGGGTATTTCCGTACTCAGAAGAAATTGTGTTGCAAATTTTGGGGGTCTTTTTCTCCTTTTACCTCTTGTGAAAATGAAAAGTATGGGGCAACACCAGCATGTTAGTGTAAACATTTAATTTTTTTTTACACTAACATACTGGTGTTGCCCCCAACTTCACCTTTTCATAAGGGGTAAAAGGAGAAAAATCCCCCCAAAATTTGTAACCCAATTTCTCCTGAGTACGGAAATACCCCATATGTGGCCCTAAACTGTTGACTTGAAATACGACAGGGCTCTGAAGTGAGAGAGCGCCATGCGCATTTGAGGCCTAAGTAAGGAATTTGCAATGGGGATGAACCTGGTTACAAGGATGGGGCTTGTCTCCACCAAAACCCTACAGCAGTGTTTCCCAAACAGGGTGCCTCCAGCTGTTGCAAGACTCTCAGCCTGCCAGGACAGTCTATGGCTGTCTGGCATTACTGGGAGTTGTGGTTTTGCAACAGCTGGAGCCTCCATTTAGGAAACACTGCCGTATGAGACGTTTTTCATTTTTATTGGGGCGGGGGGCGACGTGTAAGGGTTTTACTGTAGTGTAGTGTTATATGTAGTGTTTTACTTTTTATTATTTTTTAGTGTAGTGTAGTGTTTTTCGGGTACATTCACACAGGCGGGGGTTCACAATAAGTATGCATGCGCCCTCCGTCCCCCCATCCTTAGGTGACAGGACGCGAGGGCATATGCATGCGCCCTCCGTCCCCAAGGAGTTAAGGGGATAAATGGGTACTCCAGTCGAAAACTTTTTTTTTAATCAACTGGAGACAGAAAGGTAAACAGATTTGTAAATTACTTCTATTAAAAAATATTAATCCTTCCAGTACTTATTAGCTGCTGAAAACTACAGAGGAAATTAAATTCTTCTTGGAACACAGTGCTCTCTGCTGACATCATGAGCACAGTGCTCTCTGCTGACATCTCTGTCTATTTTAGGAACTGTACAGAGCAGCATATGTTTGCTATGGGGATTTTCTCCTACTCTGGACAGTTCTTAAAATGGTCTAGAGGGGAGAAAAGGGAGAGCACTTGTTGGTGTGATAAAAGAGAGATACTCAGTATAAAAAGGAAAAAAGACAGCAGCTCACCAGATTTGGTTGTGTAAAGTCATACACAACAACGGTAAGCACATCAAGAGGTATCCGCAGCCCTCCGGCTAGGCAAGGTATTCAATAAGTATGGCTTCAAGGAGAATGCTGGCTCCATGTGGCGCAGGATACAAAAGGATTGAAGATCAGAAAAAATCGTGGTAGTTTGTTTCCCAAGATGCCACGCGTTTCGCTGCAGAAAAGCAGCTTCATCATGCATCAGCCACACCTGATGAAGCTGCTTTCCCACAGCGAAACGCGTTGCATCTTGGGAAACAAACTACCTCGATTTTATCTGATCTCCATTCCATTTGTATCCTGCTCCACATGGAGCTGGCGTTCTCCTTAAAGCCATACCAATTGAAGTTCTTAAAATGGACAGAGATGTCAGCATTAAAGCATTAAAGCTATAGAGAAAAATTTAAAATATGTAAAAAACAGATAAAATCTGCAAAAATAGAGACAGAAAGACTCATTGCCAAAGAGAGAAAAACCTACCCCAAAATGTTATTTAACTATATAAATAGCAAAAAGGTCAAAAATGAAAGTGTAGGCCCTTTAAAAAATGATGAGGAAGAAATTATAAACGGAGATCAGGAAAATAGCTAATATATTAAACATATTCTTCTCCACTGTGTTCACCGAGGAAAATAAAATGCCAGGTGAAATACAGTGAGCAGGTCACCTGTCTAACCCAGGAAGAAGTACAGTCCAGCCTACAAAAAATTAAATAGACAAATCACCAGGTGCAGATGGCATTCACCCCCGGGTTCTAAAGGAATTAAGTAATGTAATAGACAGACCCCTATTTTTAATATTCAGGGACTTTATAGGGACAGGGAATGTTCCCCAGGACCGGGGCATGGCAAATGTGGTGTCAATATTTAAAAAGGGGTCAAAAAGTGACCCCGGTAATTATAGACCTGTTAGTTTAACCTATGTTGTATGTAAACTGTTTGAGGGTTTTCTAAGGGATGCTATTTTGGAGTATCTTGAATAAAAAATAAATATATGACTCCATATCAGCATGGCTTTATGAGGGATCGGTGCTGTCAAACTAACCTGATCAGCTTTTATGAGGAGGTGATCTCCAGACTGGACCAGGGGGAATCGCTGGATGTCGTATATCTGGATTTTTCCAAAGCATTTGATACGGTTACACATAAATGGTTGGTGCATAAAATGAGAGGGCTTGGGCTGAGGGAGAATGTGTGCAAGTGGGTAAGTAACTGGCTCAGTGATAGGAAACAGAGGGTGGTTATTAATGGTACGTATTCTGATTGGGTGACTGTTACTAGTGCGGTACCACAGGGGTCAATCTTGGATCCTGTCCTATTTAATATATTCATTAATGACCTTGAAGAGGGGTTGAATAGTAAAGTAGCAATCTTTGCAGATGATACTAAACTCTGTAAAGCGGAAAACCCAATAGAGGACAGTGAACTGTTACAAATGGAGCAGGATAGACTCGAGGTTTGGGCTGGGAAGTAGCAGATGAGGTTCAACACTGATAAATGTAAGGCAATGCCCATGGGGAGGAAAATGTATTAAATGGGAGAACACCTGGGACGACTAACGTGGAAAAGGACTTGGAAGTCTTAGTTAACAGTAAGCTAGCTGTAGTGACCAGTGTCGGGCAGCTGCTGCCATGGCAAATAAAATCATGGGGTGCATCAGTAGGGGCATAGATGCCCACGACAAGGAAATAATTCTACCGCTGTACAAATCACTACACACAGAATAATGTCTATAGTACTGGGCACCAGTGTACAAGAAGGATATAGTTGAGCTGGATAGGGTTCATGTTACGCCGAGCGCTCCGGGTCCCCGCTCCTCCCCGGAGCGCTCGCAACATCCCCGCTACTGCAGCGCCCCGGTCAGATCTACTGACCGGGTGCGCTGCGATACCGCCCCCAGCCGGGATGCGATTCGCGATGCGGGTGGCGCCCGCTCGCGATGCGCACCCCGGCTCCCGTACCTGACTCGCTCTCGGTCGGTCCTGTCCCGGCGCGCGCGGCCCCGCTCCCTAGGGCGCGCGCGCGCGCCGGGTCTCTGCGATTTAAAGGGCCACTGCGCCACTGATTGGCGCAGTTGGTCTAATTAGTGTGTTCACCTGTGCACTCCCTATGTATACCTCACTTCCCCTGCACTCCCTCGCCGGATCTTGTTGCCATTGTGCCAGTGAAAGCGTTCCCTTGTGTGTTCTTAGCCTGTGTTCCAGACCTCCTGCCGTTGCCCCTGACTACGATCCTTGCTGCCTGCCCCGACCTTCTGCTACGTCCGACCTTGCTCTTGTCTACTCCCTTGTACCGCGCCTATCTTCAGCAGTCAGAGAGGTTGAGCCGTTGCTAGTGGATACGACCTGGTTACTACCGCCGCTGCAAGACCATCCCGCTTTGCGGCGGGCTCTGGTGAATACCAGTAGTAACTTAGAACCGGTCCACTAGCACGGTCCACGCCAATCCCTCTCTGGCACAGAGGATCCACCTCCTGCCAGCCGAATCGTGACAGTTCAAAAGCAGCAACCAGTGTAATACAGGAAATGGGAGGACTACAGTACCAAGAAAGATTATCAGAATTAGGGTTATTTAGTTTAGAAAAAATAAGGCTATGGGGAAACTTAATAGCTATGTATAACAAGGGGGCATCCTCTATGTCTAGAGGAAAGAATATTTCTACACCAGCACAGACAGGGGTTCTTTACTGTTAGAGACAGGAATTCTCTCCCGGAGGAGGTGGTCATGGTGAACTCTGTAAAAGAGTTCAAAAAGGGGCTGGATGCATTTTTGGAGAGTAATAACCTCGCTGGTTATGTATACTAGATTTATAGGGATAGAACGTTGATCCAGGGATTTATTCTGACTGCCATATTTGGAGTCGGGAAGGAATTTTTACCTCGAGTATGAGGGTTTTTTGCCTTCCTCTGGATCAACTTAGTAGGGACTCATTAGGGATATAGGTTTAACTTGATGGACCCTGGTCTTTTTTCAACCTTATGAACTATGTTACTATGTAAAGTGCCAGCACAGCAATTCAATCAAAATACTGAGGTTTAAGTTCACAAAAAACAACTTAGATAGGTAGTATGTTCCCCTACATTAGGTTGCAGTTCCCCCACATTAGGTAGGCAAAATGTTCCCCCACATTAGATAGGCAGTATAGTTCCCCCACATTAGATTGGCAGTATAGTTCCCCCACATTAGGTAGGCAGTATAGTTCCCCCACATTAGGTTGTAGTTCCCCCACATTAGGTAGGCAGTATAGTTCCCCCACATTAGGATGCAGTTCCCCCACATTAGGTAGGTTGCAGTTCCCCCACATTAGGTAGGCAGTATAGTCCCCCCACATTAGGTTGTAGTTCCCCCACATTAGGTAGGCAGTATAGTTCCCCCACATTAGGTTGTAGTTCCCCCACTTAAGGTTGGCAGTATGTTCCCCCACATTAGGATGCAGTTCCCCCACATTAAGTTGAAGTTCCCCCACATTAGGTAGGCAGTATAGTTCCCCCACATTAGGTTGGCAATATGTTCCCCAACATTAGATGGCAATATGTTCCCCCAAATTAGGTTGTAGTTCCCCCACATTAGGCTGTAGTTCCCCCCCATTCGGTGGCAGTTCCCCCACATTAGGTTGCAGTTCCCCCACATTAGGTTGCAGTTCCTTCACATTAGGAAAGCAGTATAGTTCCCTCAAATTAGTTTGTAATTCCCCCACATTAGGTAGGCAGTATAGTTCCCCCACATTAGTTTGTAGTTCCCCCACATTAGGAAAGCAGTATGTTACCCCACATTAGGTTGCAGTTCCCCCACATTAGATTGCAGTTCCCCTACATTAGGTAGGCAGTATAGTTCCCCCACATTAGGTTCTAGTTCCCCCACATTAGGTAGGCAGTATAGTTCCCCCACATTAAATTGGCAGTATGTTCCCCCACATTAGGTTGTAGTTCCCCCACATTAGGTTGTAGTTCCCCCACATTAGGTTGTAGTTCCCACACATTAGGTTGCAGTTTCCCCACATTAGGTTGCAGTTTGCCCACATTAGGTTGGCAGTATGTTCCCCCACATTAGGTTGGCAGTATGTTCCCCCACATTAGGTTGTAGTCCCCCATATTCGGTGCAGTACAGTTACCCCACAGACAGACAGCCTTCAGCCATATACAGTGTATGGCTGGAGGCTGTATGTCTGTGTACTGCCTCACAGTGCTCCGTCAACTGCTCCTCCGGTCAGGGGTCACAAACTACTGCTATAGCCTATAGATCATAGCAGTAGGTCCCATGATCGGAGGAGCGGTGGTTATGGCATTGAAGCTGAAGTGTAGCCATGTCCTCCTCCTCGATGCTCCGCTCCTCCTTCCTATGGGCGCATGCACGGTACGTCAGTGACGTCCCTGTGTGCGCAACCTCCCAGTGGCCCCTGCATTTTTAAAGTTAACGTGGGGCGGCAGAAAGGTAACCGGGGCATATTTGTGTCCCGAAAAGATGTTTCAGGACACAGGAATGTCCCGGTTTTCCCCACCAGGTGAACTATGGCCGTGTGCCTATAGAGGGGGCTCGGCGTGCACCTGTAGAACGCGTGCCACAGGTGCGCCATCACTGACATAGGGTATTACCGTTTTCGAAGCTTATTTTCAGGAAAATATATATGTAATCGGCTTACCTTATTGTGTTGTATGAAAGACATAAGGACTTATAGAGCTTGAAGAAACGATAGGTGGTGCAGCTATGCCGGGTTCAGCGGTTCTGGTAAATCCTGGCTGATGTAGATATAGCGATTGGTCCAAAAAGGAGTTTGTGAAAAAGCCCGGACTTCCAGTAGCGCTATCCACCAATATAAGTTCGAACATATATACGGTCTTAAATCAATGTTTAAATCAATGTTAAATCTTTCAAGGCAATTATATCTCGAGATGAGTGAATCGAAGCTGACGAATCCAAATTAGCTACGAATTTCATGCAAAATTTGATTTGCAACGAATGCAAGTTCTATAGTGTAAATTGCTTCATTAAACTCCATTTAGTGAGGTCCAGGCTCAAGGGCATCTAAAATGGCGGATCCATGGGGCAAGGAACTCAGGGAAGGCGGGACGGCGGGTAGGCAGGATGACCCTGAATCACACGCAGGATGCAGCCAGTCACCCCTGTGATGTCACAGCCCTATATAATCGGGAGCCATATTTCGCCCAGTCACTTCATTCATTACACTGCAGAGAGATAGGACGGACAGCCTGTGTGTGTGTGTGTTACACAGAAAAGCATTTTACAACAGCGTTTCATCTCCTAATCACATCAGTGTTCTAATGCACAGAGAGCAGTGCTTTTTCCACTGAAAAGGATTTTTTCTGCAGCCATTAAGCTCCCAGTCACTTTCTGCAGCATTGCATTACAGAGAGGGGCAGAGAGCTGTGGGTTGCCTCATACATTTCAACAAGCTGCCTCAACTTCATAAACCTTAGCAGAGAAAGCAGGAAAAAATTTTCAGCACAATTCTGTCTTTGTTCCACAACAAATCCTCTGCAGGTTATACTAGTTTGTAGACAGTATAATACCCAGCAGTCCATTCCTAATAGTATCAGACAGAGTGCAATTTTGGCTTTGGTACACAGCTTTTGTGTGCTCCACCACTGATGTGTACTGCTGGTGTTGTGGAAAAATAAGCTTTTTTAAGCGTACTGTAGCACATTTTTCTGCCCTCATAAGTGCATACCACAAGTAGTGTACTATTATGTACCTGTTAATCTGTCAAGGGCCAACATACTGTGAAAGTGCAGGCATAAGTGATCACCAGCTGGTGTTTTACTCCAATGTTTTTTTAAGTGTACTGTAGTGCATTTTTCTGCCCTCATAAGTGCATACCACATACATACATCTAAGCAGCGTACTATTTTGTACCTGTTAATCTCTCAAGGGCCTAGATACTGTGAAAGGCCAGGCAAAAGTACTCACAGGCTGGTGTTGTACTCAAATACTTTTTACAGCATACTGTAGCACATTTTTCTGCCCTCATAAGTGCATACCACATACATTCATCTAAGTAGTGTACTATTTTGTGCCTGTTAATCTGTCAAGGGCAAAGATACGGTGAAAGGACAGCCAAAAGTAATCACCGGTTGGTGTTGTACTCCAATTCGGTTTTTTTAAGCATACTGTACAAAATGTTTCTGCCCTCATAAGTGCATACCACATACATACATCTAGGTAGTGTACTATTTTGTAGATAAATACTGTTTTAGGCGTAGTGAAGCGTATTGTTCTCCCCTCATATACACAATAAGTATGTCAGGCAGAGAAGTGCCAGGACGTGCACAGAGTAGTGGCAGAGGCCTAAATTCATCAGGCAGAGGTCGCAGTAGACTAGGTACGAGTGACAGCAGGAGTCGCAGAGAGAGGCCTGAGCTCCCTGTATCAGCTAGCAGTCGTGTCTCGACCAGCAACCCATCTGCTGTCATCGATTGGTTAACACGGTCATCCACTTCCTCACAAGTGACATCTGATACCCCCAGTCAAAAGTCAGTGGGTTCCTCAGACACAACCCTCAGTTGGCCTGGCCCGGGAGCAGTCCCTGTCCTCCCATTGCCTCTGTCCTATGCTGTTACTTCTCCTAGAGAAGTATCTTATGCTGTGGGTTCAGCTCCACTACTCACTGAGGAAGATCTAATAGAGGAGTCAGCCAAGAAGTGGAGAAGACATCCGCTGCTTCCTCCGCAAGGTGGGCAAGTATTCATGAGGAGAGTGACCTGGGAGGTGGTGTTGCTAGCGTTAAGGGTCCTGAAGCAGAATCTATTGAGGAACCTAAGGAGGACATCAGTGATGTGCAGACACAACTCAATGATGACAAAGCTGATTGCAATTGGGAGCCGGGAGCAGAAGGGGCTTCATCATCATCAGGAGAAGAGGGTTACCTTGAGGCAGCAGCTGAGCCAGCAAGGTGGTAGCATGGTTCTCAGTCAGCATGGTGGCAGAAGTTGAAATTCTGGAGCCCAATGTGTCCCGGGGAAGACCACCTGCTTCGCAGTTGCCTACCTTCCCGGGAGGAAGTGGAACAGGGATTCCTGTAGACGGTGGCAGTAGCAGTCAATTTGTGTGGACTGTTGGTGGGAAAATCAGCTACTCAGCGGTGTGGCAGTATTTCATCAAGCATCCGGAGGAGGTTAACATAGTCACATGCAAGATATGTCGGCAGAAGGTGAAGTGAGGCCACGGTCCCAATGTTGGCACCAAGGCCTTGCGTCAACATATGCTTCGCCACCATAAAGCAGCCTAGCAGAACCGTGGCTCCGATGTAATTGTCCAGCCTGCTGCATCACCCAGTGGCATGCCGTTCCCTCTTTCAGCCAGCCAAGGCTCCACACCTCAGCCGAAGGGAGCTGTGTGTTATACCCTCCTTCTGTCGCTCCAGATGCTCCTGCTCCTACTACTTTTAGTCAGTCATTCCACCAACAATCCATCGGGGAAGCCATGTCCAACAGTATGTGCCCACTCATCCAATGGCGCAGAAGCTGAATGTGCTCCTGTCCAAGTTCTAAGTTGCTGGTGCTTCAGTCCCTCCCTTTTCAAGTGGTGGACTCTGCACCTTTCAGAGAACTGATGGAGGTGGAGAGTGCCAAGCCGTAATTTCTTTTCAAAGAAGGCAGTACCAGCCCTGAACAATTTTGTGGAAGAGAAGGTGGCCAGTCCTTGAGCCCGTCGGTGTGTACCAAACTGCACGGCAGTGCTGACGTCTGAAGCTGTAACTATGGTCAGGAACAATACATGTCCTTTACGGCTCACTGGGGGAATGTGGTTACTGCACAGCCACAACCCCAACTTTGACAGGTCATGCCTCCTCCCATAGGCTTGTATCGAGGGGGTGGAGTGGGACGTAACAAGGGGGCGGAGCCGTGACATCACAATACTCCGACTCCATAATCGGCAGTCATCAGACGGGTAATGGGGTGCTGCGTGAAAGATCACGGGGGTCCCCAGTGGCGGGACCTCCGCGATCAGGCATCTTATCCCCTATCCTTTGGATAGAGGATAAGATCTCTTAATGCCTGAGTCCTTGTCAAAGTCACTTAGAACCTTACACTTGCCCATTATCCCACTAGCAACACATCAACTTTACTAACTAACTGTTTACTCGCTGCCTAGTATTCCACCCCATGACAAGTGTCATAATCATAAGATAGTTGACTATGATGGTTGATTATTATAGTTATAAGATGATATTGGTGTATATTCTTTATAATCAATTGGTACTTACTTACTAATATATAGTTTGCATAGAAAAAAGATTAAAAACATGTATACTCTACTATACTATTCTCCAGTTCACTATGTTATCATACATATCACACATATTCACTGCTTTTTCTGCAAAGAGATGTCTCATTTAGTAAAGAATCATTAAAAATGAAAAGGAAAAAGAAGCTACACATTCCAACATAAAAAATTCCACTGGGTACATCTTTTTCAAAATGTACCTCTAATCATTCCATTAACTTGGATTGTTTCCCATTTAGCTCACTGTTGATGCTTGAAGTGCAGAAAGCAGAAAAAGACATCTTTAAGTACCCCTCAAGCATTGTGTGCAATATTAAACTTACTAGAATATTAAATTGAATAAACATGACAGTATGGAGTGTGGGGAAAATGATGTCGCTTTTTGAAAGTGTCTCTTAGGAATACAATTATAATATTACTGTCTAAACCTTTTTGTTTTCTCATGCCTGAGATGATGATGTGTTAGTTACTATTTTAATATAAATTAGGAATATTGAATTACAAATTGTGAAACACCTTGAATGCCACAAAGTATTATATACAAAGGAATAATACATTGCTATTATTGAAAACAGAAATATGTAGTAAAATACTTACCCATAGCTGGCATAAAAATAGCAGAAGTAACGACACAGAAAATATTAAAACGTCCTACTTAGGAAGAAGCACAGTAAATGCTTAAACATCCTGCCATATAAAAAATAACAGGTTCACCAATCTAGATTCCAGACATCCTGAGATTGATTCCCATATGCAGTGGGCTACCACAAATGGTGAATTTTACACCCCCATATTTAAAATACTGAATATTTATTGAGAATCTTATCATTGGCTTATAGACTAAAATGTTAAATATTTAGAAGTAATCATTTTTTTTAATGGTGGAAAACATACACAGATGGAGGTAGAAAAAATGAAGTTCATTAGCAAGTGTTAATCCTACCAGTTATGGTGATTTTTTTGTGTTGGGTAAAGTACTCCGGGCTTGCAGAACTTTTCAAATAAGTTCTATATGAACTGGCAATGCCATAACCCTCAAAACCTGTGTCTAACACTGCCTAAGAGCTCTAAAGCCCTGTATTACACTGCTATGCCACCTAGGAATGTATTTGAGGTTTCCGCTTTTTATTTCCACCAGCAAAATGCACGGCTTTTTTCTGACTTTTTTGCTGGTGTGTGGAAACAGACAATTTTGTACCCTGTGGCAGTTCTTCACTGTTTTCAGGGTACCACTCCATGGGTTGGATTTAGGGTGCCAGGCAACTGTTGCTAAACTACAATTCCCAGCATGCTCGGACAGCCAAAGGCCTCACACTTTCCACCTCTGGCTCCTTTCTGTAGCTCCACATCTATTAATCCAATTAATAGAGAAGACAATAAGTGCACTCACCGCAATAGCTGCTTTATCCATGAAGTTTATTCAAGGTCCACATCAAAGGTTTGCAGTGCAGGGAGACAACATAGGAAGGAGGTGAGCGTGGGCTATGGACCCGTCTCATGCTACAAGCGCTTCGTCTCACGCTACAAGCGCTTCTGCAGCACATTTCGCTCAGAAAAATGCCACGGGGCAGTTTGGCCTTTTTTGGGGGGCTTTTTGTCCTAAAAAAAAAAAGCGGAATCTTAGGGTAGGGTCACACGTAACGGATCTGCAGTGCATTTTACGCTGCAGATCCACCAGTGACCCGACCCTATAGTGTGCCTCCAGCTTTTTGAAAACCCCCTACACCCCCATCCCCCAACAGCAATCCGCTGTTACGAGTAGTCACATAGGGAGGAGCGAGTCGCTGAGTGGCCACGATGTCTGAGTACACTACTACTTGCTCATCCCTGTGTGGCTGCTCATAGCAGCGGATTATTGCTGCCAGCAGGACACAAGGGGAAGGGGAGAACAGCTGGAGGCACACTCTAGGGTCGGGTCACCCTTAAAGTGTTTTTTTAGGCTAAGATAAAGTCAAAGTTGTTTTAAAACACTCCACTGGCAGATTTTGTATGCTTTTTAAGACTAAAATAAAGGTGCAGAAAGTATCCCCTTTTTGTACCGTGGGAGCAGGTGCAGGACATACAGGTACACCCTGCATCCTTAAGAGGTTAAAGAAAAACTGTCAGCCTGTTCACCCACACTAAACCCAATACACTGGGTTACAGTGTGGGTAAACAGGATTCTAACGAGGGGTAATTTACTAATTTTGGTACACTGGCTGCCGAGATATATGCCTGTAAAGTTCCGGTACTTCATCCATGACTAGTGCATTGAAGGTGTTGCCCCCGCTG